>NC_134701.1:91373001-91597001 GCF_043290135.1 Rhipicephalus microplus
ATCCCTGTTTTTTCGTTTGCTGTGGCTTTTGAAATTGGTACCAGCTGTGTGTTCATGAACTGCTTTGTAGTAAGGGTATGCAAATACTATTTAAAAATTTCATGGGACAAATCGAATACAGTGAAACTTCGATTATACGTCCCCCGGTTTCGCGACGACCTGCATTTTGCGACGAATCAGTTTGATTTGGTAAAATCCTCAAAGAAACAATGTATTAAAAGCTTGGTAATACGATGCAGTTTTACGCCAACCCCGCATCTTACGCTGACTTTCAGATAGGAAAGAAAAAAAAAACACATTTACTTGAAGTACATGTCGGCCAAATATTCACGGGCAAGGTTCCTTTTGGCGTTGCATAAGTCAGTTGCCAGACTTTGGGGTGGTTGTTGCCAGACTGCTGCTAAATTTGGCTGAAAAATTTTCTATTGTAGTTATGGCTCCTTCGTAAGAATTTGGTGCCATCCGCGGTGCATTTCGCGAGTGCATGAGTGATGCTGGTCTTTTTAATTAACGGAGTGAACCGAGCCTAGCAGAAGTCAAGCGTGGTGCTGCCGTCGACTTCTGCTAGGTGCGGTTCATTCCGTTAATTAAATTGGCCGCCTAATTGCACGGCAGCGTCACGCTCGACTTCTGCTAGGCTCGGTTCATTACGTTAAATAAAATGAATCCTGTAATGCGCGTTTCATTCCGTTAATTAAAACGGTCAGCGTCGCTCGTTCGCGAAATGCACCGCGGTTGGCACCAAATTCTCACGGAGAAGCCACAACTACAAGACAAAATACATTTGCAGTCAAATTTATGGGCAGTCTGGCAACACTGATCCTCCCAGTCTGCCAACCATTTATGCAACGCCAAAAGGAACCTTGCCGGTAGGAGATCGGCCGTATGTCGGCCAGAAAATGTTTCCACGGACCGAAAATCTGAATATATCAGCTTTTTGCTCAGCTGAACCTACACTATCTGGATAGAGCTTGACTAGGTAAAAACCCTGGATATGTATGCACGCGATTGAGGCGTATGTAGAAGTGCATGAACTTTTGGGAGAACAAATTTTCCATTTCATGAAGATGACTCTACTTTTCCTGTAGTCCTCCTTGGGGTACGCAAGTTCATATTTTGCACTCGTGAATAGGCTTATGCTACGCCAAAAGGAACCTTGCCCTCCTGCCTCTGTCACACTCTCAGTCACTGGTTTGCGCACGCATAAGGGCACGATGCAGCTGCCGTGCAAAATTACTTTCACTTGACGTCAACATTCATAACAGCAAGACACCACTAGTTGCACGTCACGAGGCAACAAATTACAACGCGCACTGCGCAGTCGTGCACAAACACATCGTACATAATCTCGTTCGTCGCCATTATGCGATAGCAATGGCACTGCGTCTGACTCTTCTTATGGGAGGCTCACGGCAACACGATTTCGGTTTCGTTTTCACGTGCAGGCAATGTTCGGACTTTATTCGGACTTTATTTATCAATAGAAATATGCGAGTTAGATTCTATTGTTTTTAAGGCTGAGAATGAAGATTCGCTCGGACCTCCTTCAACTAATTATTGCTGCCGTTAGCTACCGCTGGCAAGAATAATTTTATCTACCCTCATTGCAGAACCAGAAGGTCGTATTGTGGGCTTATTCAGGCAGTCTGTACCCGTTTTCTGGGCAACGCTGAGTGTCGCGGGCTTTAATGTTAGTTTTTGAATTATTCGACGCCCGGGTTATACGACGGTTTTGCGTGGTCCCCCAAAAGTTGTAAAATTGGGGCTCCACTGTGGCATTTTATACTCTAGCTGTTTGGTACTTATACTAGCATTCAGTGCTCAAATTAAATTGTGCATATTCAAAATACCAAATAGTTTTCTAATAATAAACAATTACAAAAAAAGCTCTAACGAGTAAGTTGTTTAGAACAGTGAGGGCCAACTTCTCTGGTTTTTATCATCGAAGAACCCAGATGCATACAGCCATGCACTTAGGGTTCTATCGACACTATATTAATCACAGTATGAAGGAGTTTTGCTTAAAATATACAGTGTCTCTGAAGCGACGATGTCATCAATCCACTATCTTCACCATGACATTTATGGTGAGATTAAGTCGTGAAAATTGCTTAATATTTACCAATCAAGTTTAGTTAAAAACGGTTGACAACATCCCACGTTGAATACTGTAATCACTGGTATATTGCCTGAAATTATGAATTATTCCTAAGTATCGAGTTGCTGCTGCATACAATACAAGCTTCTCTCAATTTAAAGAATTGGGGCATTTTTCGTCATTACTTCCTAAAATTTGTGAATATTTGTTTCTGATAAAATTCTGTGGAAGTATAGAGCTGATTTGAAGATTGTTACCTTATTTGTTGTAAGTGTTTACTTTACTATTCAAGTGGTATTAATCATCATTTATTATCTCTTAAGGGCCCTTGATGGAGCATTACATAAGGGGGGGAGGGCAGTAGAGAAACATACATACATGGTCACATTTACAAAGAAAAAGAGGCATGTTAGCTGTGTACACTGCTATGAAACCGGAAATTGAAACAAAAAAAGACACATGCTAAGTGTTCCTGCATGTGTTGACAAAGTATTTGCATTGTGGTTTCACAAGTACAAAACAAAGAAAAAATAATAAACATCATAGTAAGTGTTTACAATATGATTGGATAACTGGTTTTAGAAGAAAAGTGGTTTCGTTATGCGCTGTTACGGAGGTGCAGACATTGAATTTGTGCTCATGTTCGATTTAGTGCCATTGCTATTAAATTCGTATTTAATTAATTTCTAAAGTTTACCATTCACACAGCCCTACTATACGGTTAAAACTCGATCTGACAATACCCAGTTTTATGAAGTTTGTGATCTAACAAAGACATTTTTATTTCAGCCACTGCCCATAGGGTTCACTATTGTCATTCACTCTAATGAATAAAACTAAACTGGCTCCTAACCAATGTTCACAAAGTTTTTTATTAAATATAGTTAGCGAAAATGTGCTGATTTTTTTCTAATTTCAAGATCGACAGGTTCATTTTCGAATGTGCTCTGTCAAGTAGCCGCCCTTGTCACAGCCCTAGTTTTATTTTGAAGATACTGCATATCATTTCTACACATAAAACAGGCTCAACAGTCATTAGCACTCTTACGTATTAGATGGTGCTGGGGGGTTTTCGGCTTATAGTTAACAGGAACACCGCGGTGGTTGCTCTTGTTATTTCATGGTTTATACGAGAATGAAAACTGATCATCTCCATGCAATTTTAATATAGTGCCTGCTTGTAACCTCGATATAACGAACCGGGACATAAGGAAATGCCGATTACAACAAAGTAAATGAAAAATCATCTAGCAATAGATAAAGTGTTTCGAATAAACCTTTATAACAAATTTCTAGATGTAACAAACTTATTTTTGTGTAAGATTCAATAAATGAGGTCTGAGTGTAGTTCTTTCTGTCTTTGAATGTCGCCGGCCTATCATAGGTTTACGTAAACATCTACCCGGTCTGCTTCACACGAACACAAACATGGCTTTGTATGCCGGCCGCCATGAGGGGCTTTTCGCACATGCAGCCATTGGCTTGCAGCAAATACGATGCCACGCTAGCTTTCTGGGTGTCTCCACATCGCAATACTTTATTTCTGAAGACTTTAACAATTTCGTTCCTGATTTTTGTGAACTTCTCGATTGTATGTAATAATTCGAGCGGGGTTCTTACTATACTACGTTTGAGTTCTAACTGTATTACGTTTGCCTGTGAAAGTTCGCATAAACTTTTGGTTAGAAGGGGGGTCATGTGCAAAAAAAAACTAGAGTTCACAGTGCAGCCAATAACACTTTGTTCCCTTTTCACTGTACGCACTTGTTAAATGGTATGGCAGCTTGTCTACCGTGGATGCTTGTTTCACGAAAAAATGATGCGCTCATATTCTGTGGTGCTTCAGCCGTGCACAGGTGCTGCATCAACTGCCACGCTCGACTGGCCTCACCTACAATGACGGGAGGAAGCTGCTGCTTGCCTTTTGCGAGATTGCATCGAAAGAAGTGCTTTCCTTCAACTACCAGCAACTGCCGTTGCGGCTTGTGCACTTTGTGGACTTGTTCTCTGTGGATAGCGAGGGTACAATGAACGTGCATAAGAGTACGCTGGTGCCCGAGCTCTTCGAGATGCTCCTTTTCTTCGTAAAGAACTCGGTGTTGGGCCCTTCATCTTCGGACCACGAGGTAGACTAGCAGCTCATCAAGACTGGAGCGAGCATGGGCAGAGAAAGTTGATGGCGCGTCAGTTCTGGTGAACATGAGTGAATCGGCACACATCCTTTCAAACTACTTGTATGCCCGTTCCTTTGCTGGTTGCCTTTGTGTCTGTTGTCTTCAGTCGGGCCCCCCTAGCAGCCTGGCAAGATGCCTGCGGACTGAGTTGACCATTCCTTGCCCATATGAGACTGTGCCATCATGTGAACTCTGCAACATGCGAAGTGCGTTAAGCGTCTTCAGTTAGCATTTGCCCTATGCTTAGCTGGAATGAAATGCCTGAAAAGCATTTAAAGATGCTCAGACGTGCAAATGTACGCTCGTGAGCAAAAGTATGCGGGCTGTTGCCATCCATATACTTTTCTGGTCTGCGCCATCTTGTGGAGAGCCATGTGCTGCCGAGATCACTTCTCTGATGAATTCCATCGAAGCAATGTTTTCAACGGCAGTTATATCAAAGCAATGCTCTCAACAGCAGACGGCTTGCCTCTAGACAGTGCAGCAAATGCCAATTTCCGCATGCACTCCTTTGGTCTGTATACTTTTGCTTGTTAGCTGTACATTGTTGCTAAAGTCATAACCGACTAGAACAGCGGTCACAGAGTGACGTTTGTATAGGCTGCGTCAAAAAGTTAAGGTCGAAACACTCACTAGAAGAGAGCCCTGAATTGCAGGGACGAACTTGAAAGAAAAAGTGAAAGAGAGAAAAAAAATATGAGAGCGGTGAATTCTGTACAGTATCCAGAGAGATGTTTCCAAGAATATTTTACACCGACGAAGAGGTATAAAACACCATTTTCGCACAAGTGTCAAACACAGCCTTGCCACTTCTTAGCACGTAATACCACTATGATTTCATTTAACAAGGCAAAAAGCTGGCTCCCTCATCTGAAAACCATATCTATAGCAGAGTTTCCATCTCAGTAGATTTTGCAAATTCAAGATATTTGTAATTTTTTATGCCAATGACATTGAAAAATGGATTTCATCCAGGTGCTGACCCTTCGTCACATTAAAGTCACTGATCTGGCCAAAATCTTGCCATGTTTTTAGATGTTCTAGCTACTGTCATGGCAGTTGTGGTGCATTTGGCTTTTCTATTAAACTGTGGCATTTGCATTGATTATTTCGCCACCTTGATGCAATGCTGTATAAGAAAGACCTTTGTGGCTTTATTGTGAGAAGATTAGTGCTTTAGATGTTTTATGAATTTCTTGGGTGTAAGATGCTATTGCCTGATGTGCGTAATCAAGCCACATGGTGCTGAACTTGCTTCATACATGACTCATCCTTGATTTTTTTTATGTGATCATTATCAGCACAGTTATACATTGACATTCAGCATATGGTGGTTTTGGGACGTTAAGCTCCACATATCAGTCAATCAATTGATATTCATGTCTTCCCTTACCTTCTGTCATGAAAAAAAAAAACATTAAAAAGCCAGTAAAACGGCTCGAACTTTTTTTTTTACACCCCCCCATACAAGCTCGGCAATTCGTAGATTAGACCACAGCGATCACGTTTTCTCAATATTACTGGGCGCTCTATTTCGAAAAACAATTCTAGTGCAGCTTTCCTACGCCTGACCGACTTCCTTGCATGTGCACTGCCGTCAATTCAGCGATCGGCAATGTGACGTAGCACGCAGCTTGCCGATTGGTCTAAATTAGGTGTGAAAAAACAGTAGTGAAGTCAACGTCAGTTCCTGTTCCCACCCACAGCTACGAAACTGCCCCTTGTTTTTTGGCAATGCGGTGAAAGAACCAGCCTCGCAATTGTCGCAGGCATGTGTACACTCCTCGCTCAACTACAGCGCCTGTGCGCACATACAAACGTATTTTGTCCTTGACATGAGCAACACGGGTAAAAAGCGTTGCTCTGTTGTCGGCTGCAAAACGAGCGACTGGGCAGTGGAGAAGCATCTGCACCGGGTGCCTCACGATGGGGCCCTGCGCGCTGCATGGCTGAAGCGAATCGGCCATCCAGCGACGTACGTCAGGGGCCTGATCGTTTGTGGTCGACACTTGGCACCTGACACTTACACGATTGACCCGCGGCTGGCGCGGCAAAACGGTAAACAAACAACCACGCTTCGCAGCAAGCGGAAGTGCGTTACGACTGATCGAGTTTTCCGATGACGTCAATCGCTGACGTGGCGTCACGTTGCCATTTGTCACGTTGCCGAAGTGGGCGAAGTCATGACGACAGGCTATGCCTTCCCCTTCATTGAAGAGAGAAAGGGGGCGAGGCTGCACAAAAATTTGAAACTAGCTTAGACCGATGTTCTAGCCCCTGTAAGTTCCTTAATATAGCACGCATTTGCAAAATTGTTCCGGCAGCATGTCTGCAAAGAAAAACTGCACATGTACCTCTTTTTTTTAATTTTTTGACCTCAGGGTTGTTTACTGGCCTTTTAATAGGGCTTGTGTCGAGCCATAAAAAACATTTCAACAAGCTAACATGGTTCCTCAAGGCTAGAACAGAACTGATTTCTCTAGTACTAGCATGTCTACGCTTCGCACCCTCTCCTCCATACTGGCAAAAGAGGGGGAGCAGTGTGACAAAGTGGGGGGAAGGGGAGCGGGGGTGCTGCAACGAATTGTATGAGTGAAGAGGGAGCAGGTGTTCGGTGAATAAAAAGAAAATAAGTAAGGAGTGGGGAGGTGAGGATGTACATGTTTCGCTGAGTGACGGTTGTCAGAAGTTGATAATGGTAGGTTTGAAATTAATACTTGGAGGGCTTAACTCCCAGTGGGTTTATTTGTGTGTATATATCATACCAAATGGATTCAAGGGACCCTTTAGAAACGTTTATACGTACTGGCTGGAGTGTATTGTACCTGTGAATAGGGTATGACTGTACATTTTCTGTCTGTTGCAGGCCGGAAGTTTGACTGAACTATGTAGAGTGTGACATTGTTGAAGTTGTGTCCTGCGGCATTAAAATGCTGTGCCACTGCTTTCTATTTGCCGTGCCCGCGTGATAATCGTTTAACCTGACATTAACAGGCTGTCCTGTTTCACCAATGTACTCGACACATTACCTGCTTATGGATTTTTTTATGGCAATGTTCCATCTTCCCATTCTTGCCATTGGATTTCCCTTCTGCGGAATTCAGCAAGCGTCTTATTTTAAGCTTACCCCTGTGTCTTCTGTAAAATAAATTTTTTTTTGCTGGACCACATAAGTTTTTTTACTCTGCCATTTACTCACTTCGAAATAACTGTGAATAGTGATTCTCACTCATCCTATGGTAGTGAGTTAGTGCCCATGCATTGTGTCATCACTTGAGTCAACAGTTTATGAGGTGTGAGCTCTGCAATGATGATCAATTTTTTTTAAGCCAGTTGTTTTAGTCTTATATGCAAATGCAGATTGCTCATTCTAAATCTATAGCTATGCATGCAGTTGCATCACAGGTACAGTAAGTTCCTCCTGAACAAATGCTTGTTAAACGACCAATTCACTTGTACAAGCTTTTTTCAAATTCCTCGCCGAAGCGCCGTTAGACCCAATGCTGACGCATTTCAGGTCTACAATCATATCTTGTGACACCATGCGATGCCTCTCACGTCATAGAGACTAGAAATTGTCTGAAAGACTGGGTACAGACAGTGCTTCGCATTTTGAGGACTGTTTCACCTGTCACTCTCACACTGAGTCGTCTGCCGCTTTGTCTACGGAAAAGACCGTAGCAAGAATGCTACCTCAGGAAGAAGTAACCTTTGTAGTGGAAGCCCCAAACATGTCGGGTGAAGAAGCACAGGTGTACTGGGAAAAAGTGAAGTCCTTCACTTTCCGGCAGTGGGCGGTGTCTGATAAAGTTGGTGAGAGCTTGGACACAGTGGTTCGATTCATCACCATTGCAGTCCCAAATGCGCCAGTGTAGCAAAAAAAAAGCACATATTTCAAAACATGCTAAATAAGCAGAAATTTGCATTCAAATAAGCATCCTCACATACAAAAGGGTTCAAGTTTCATTACAGCAACTGATGCTTTTCTTAGCTTCAGATAAGTTACAGCAGAGCTATTTGAGTTCAGAAAACTTTTGCTTTAACAAACTTTTTCAGGTTATCTCTTGCAGTTCGTTCCAATGAAGTTTCACTGAATAGGAGTTTTTTGTTCTTGGAGTCTAGATTTTTTCCGAGCCCACTGCCCCATAAAAAAATTTGCATTTTTCATATCATGCATACTTTAGCACAAATTAACAGCCATGTTTAGATGTTTATCTATCCATTGATTCAGAAAGCTGTACAAGTCATGGCACAGATCCCTTAACTAAATCATATGATGCATCACTTGTTTCATTAGCATAAAATAACTATTAGGAAGTCATTATTTTAAAGAGAAGCATAAAGGGTGTAATATTAATGCTTTAACTAAATCATTATGCACTACTTAGCACAATCGAATTGCCTTGTTTATGTATTGAACTGTTGTTATGGAAAGAACAGTAAAATTCTTAACACCGGTGCCTTATTTTAGTAAAAACATCATGCATCTTTAGCCAGAAATGTATTGCCATTTTTATTTTTTCCCTCTACCTCTTTGCAGCATTGTGCAAGGAGGTAGAGTTGTTTTCTTACAACATATTTTCCTTTTCTTAATATAATACAGTGTTTGTTGCTGCGTGCATTGTAACGTACAGAGTTCAACCATTTTTTTCTTCCATTTTACATAACATCTTATCTAACATGCTGAATGGTAGCCAGAAAGTACTTAATTCGTTAAACTTGATTAACTATAGATTGTTGGTGTCATACTTGTTGTCAATGTTAACTGTACTAGAGGTTGGACAACTGTGCTCTCCAAAAACAAGTTTGCTTCTGTAAAATGTTTTTTGAGGGCAGCCTGCAAAAGATGTTTCATTCCCAAATTGCTGAACTGTGGCTCCAATCTTGTATTCTTAGTAGAACTTGTACATTGATTGATTGTACACTAAATTGACTGTTAAGTGTAATCGCAGGAGCTCTGCTTTTTGGAAAAGTTGGTTTTTTATAGCAAGACAGTTGATGGTATCACAAGCATTTTTTATGCCACCATCGCCCTTTGTCATTGCACGTGTGTACATAAGTGTTCTGCTAAGTGTAATTGATTTTTTTTTAATTTTGAACAATCAGCTGACGGCAAAAGAAAAGTTCAGCAAGCTTCAGCTCCAAACCTTGCTGCTAAGCTTGTTCAACAGCAATGATGTAAATTATATGGAGCATGTTTTTCTTTAGACAATACAAATTTTATCATTAAGATTTACTGATTAACTGATGGATTTGTAGGGTTTAACGTC
This sequence comes from Rhipicephalus microplus, assembly GCF_043290135.1. NCBI lineage: Eukaryota > Metazoa > Arthropoda > Arachnida > Ixodida > Ixodidae > Rhipicephalus > Rhipicephalus microplus. The sequence goes on from NC_134701.1 coordinate 91,382,544, forward strand.
CCAAAACCACGATATGAATATGAGAGACTCTGTAGTGGAGGGCTCCGGAAATTTTGACCGCCTGGGGTTCTTTAATGTGCACACAAATCTGAGCACACGAGCCTTCAACATTTCCGCCTCCATCGAAAATGCAGCCGCCGCAGCTGAGATTCGATCCGGCGACCTGCGAGTCAGCAGCCGAGTGCCTTAGCCACTAGACCATCGCAGCGGGGTTCTTTGAAACTGAAACCAAGACTTGGCACTCTAAGCACTTTTCTAAATAAATAAGTTATTGTACACTCTCCAAACAAGGTTTCCAGCCATGATAAGTGGTTCATACGTAGAAACCGGATTATGGGCAATTGCCTATTTTGTTTCTTGCATGCCTATTGTGCCACTTTAATATATGAGCATGAATAAGAAGGGCATTTATAGTTTTGTTATAGTGCCTATAAATGTCTATTTTCAATATCGGTGCCTATATGAATGCTAGTTAACCTCAAATATTGTTTTCATGTACAGTTAAAGACTGGTGTTCATGTTACCAGGCAAAACTGAATTTTCGGAACTATATGGGTTGCAACCTATACTATAACTCATCAGTTTCATTCAGCACTGTCATAGTTGATGAAGAATAAAACAATGAAGAATTAATGCAAGATTATAGAGTGCCATTAGGGAAAAAAAGTAGATTAAAAAATATATCCACGTAATTTTTGTTTTGTTTGTCATTTACGTGTCGTGCGCTCCACAAGGTCACATGAGAAATTTTACTTAGACACTGGAAGCTGTTGCGTGTCCAATAAAAAGCTTTGCACCACGGTTTATTACAAGCCGCGAAAGCATGATACCAGGAGGGGAGCTTGAAACTTTTGACACTCGCCCGGTGTAGATTTCGCATGCCAAATTCCTTCCCTGCCCTCTTCTGTATCGGAGCAACTCAAACCCGAGAGATCACAGAACGCAAACTTATTAACATGTCATGCGCACGCAAGGTTACATTCGTGTGACATTCCCATGCCAGGTCGTGCAGGCAAGCCGTGTTGTGTCGTTTGAATGTATGTACTGTTATGTACTGCCTGTTTCTGGGGCCCCCTATGCGCCCACGTTTGGAGAAGCTGGCACAGATCATCTATCCTTACCACAATACACAGGAACTGCTTTTGGAACTGCTCTAAAGGACGATGCACCAAAACAACCCAAGCATTATTTGTGAATGCTGGCACCAGCACGATATGAGAACGACGAGAACACAACCGCAAACGAAATGGAGGCAGCTTAGTCTCGCATCTCACTCGTTACAAAGTTAAAAAAATAATGCGCACAGATTCCGTTTGTATGTTTTAGTATTTCTATCAACCTTCATACTTATATTCAAGCAACAGCTTACAGAAATTTCACACGTCGCCTCGAATAATTCTTGTAGTGTCACGTAGTACCTTGACGTATGCAGGGCCATTCCTTATTGTATATGTCCCCTCCACCATGTTGGGGTGGGCACCCTCGAGATGAAGGTCAAGAGGCGTTAATTCTCACATTTCACTTCTTTCCAGGGTGCACAGCATTGCAAATACATGCATATGAGATTGTGAGTGCCCAGCGCATGCATTCTTTTTGTTTACTTGAAATTCTCAGACCTGGCGAAGGGCTCTTTAGGATGATCATAGACAGATAAGAAATTTACCCTGTGTGGTTAGACCAAATTATTATCAGGCAAAAAGGCTTTTCTGGCCTATTAGCACTCTGACTATTTGCTTCTGTTTGCTTTTCTGTCGTAGACACAGATCCCCCACGTACTTACTTGAAAATTTGAATTTTGTCAAAGTTCAGTTTGCCTATATTTACGATTTTCGGGACATAAAACACGTCTTTTGCCCGCCTATTTTCGGCACCTAAAGTCTGGCCCCTAGTCATAAGTTACCTATCGCAACAAAAAAAAGGCGCAAAATTTTTGCATCACTGCTCCTTTAAAAAACCCTACAAGCCATTCGGGAAGGTAAACAGTCCAGTTATGTATGTGAGACTACGTGCCATTTCTGCTGACAATACTTTGCTGCGATGCACCTTTTTTTAAGGTTGGTCACATGTCCTGCATGCCTGCTGCAATCGTTTTTGATATCACCAGGATCGGGCCCCTGAGTTTCGGCTGTCACCATTTCAAATTATGAGTGTCCTGGGGGACCTTTATGAAAGGGTATGCGCTGAATTATCATTTCTTGCAACTTTTTTTGTAACCCCTTAATGCCTGAATTATGAAAACGGGGAAAAAAGGAAGTTCGTTTTTTATTTTTCAGCTTTAGATATCAATTCATGACAACTAGCTCTTGGATCAGTATCTAGCTCAATACAGAGATTCTTTTTTCAAGCTTCTGCTTTGAGCCGAAGCTTGAAAAGAGAATCCTTGTGTGGGTCATCGGATGATGGCTTGTCGTCACTGTTGTTTAAATACACGTTTGGCTAGACTGCTTCCACAACAATCTCGGGACAGCATGTCGGCAACTGTGTGGGGGTAGTTAAGACTCTGCCACCTTATTGGGATTCGAAAGAGTGACATGCATGTGCCGAGAATTTGATCTAACTCATTAAGAAGCAGAGCCAGTTCTTTGTAAGGATTTTTCTGTGTCGCAAACAAGAACTACCGGGCCTGCGTGGAATGCGCAGCACAGTCATGGCTAAAGCTGAAAGAGTGACCTCCTTTCAGAGCCTTTTTTTATACCCTCTTTGTGTAACTGCGATAAACAGACTTGCAGAGTACCCACTAAGCCATAAATCATTATAATTTTTGTAGAGGCATTCACTCTGCCATCTTTCCGCATTCTTCGCAGGAAAGAACTACCCGCTACACAGTTGCAAGGAATTTCGTGCAATTTTTTTTATTCTATCACTGATGAAGAAGAAAAATGATGCCTAGTGCTATTGTAATGGTTTTACCTTTCGATAGCCTCACTCGTTTTGCAATTCGCATTGTGTGGTGCCTGGCTGTTCCTTTGCTGTTATAAAGCGCTTTATTACACACATCAATGCGATTCCTTTCCCAACATGAAGCCAGCTTAGCTTTAGTTTGCACCAAAGTTCCAAACACTGGTGTAGCTCAGTGGTAGAATACTGGGCTTGCACACAGGGGACCACGGTTCGAATCTCATTGTGTACTTGGTGTTATTTATTTGCCTAGTTTTTCCCTATTTTGCACGCTAGTGGTTACTTTCACTGGAAGAGATTTCTCTGCTCAACAGTGTGACTCATAAAGGCTTCACAAATATTTCTTGAGATATTCGATAGGGAATTTCTCGCTGTCTTTTGATTCTTTTTTTTTTCTTTTTTGTCATCGCATTACTAGTTTTAGACAGGCAGACTGTTTTAGAAAAGCACTTGGTTCATTTACTGCGTCTTGGTCTTCATCCTCACTGCTTAATGGAGGCACTTGTGCTCGTGCATGAAAATATCAAGATCGATATTGTTGCTTTGCTGCCACTGAGACAGCTGTCATTACTGTAACCTTCAGATGGCAAGCGTGTGCGAACCATATATTTATTCATAAAATGAGTGGACGTTCATCATCTATATATAAAGCAAATACGAACTTGTACCGGCGGTCATTACTTATTACCCTACGTGCGAGATGTCACATATTTGTGACATACCTCTAAAAGTGAGGATCGCGCAACAAGAAACGTACTTCAGAACATCATAACATGTCGTATGGAACCTCTTGTATGTGTACACACCAGAAAAATTTTACAGAAGATTGAACTTTGGTCACTTAGGTGAAAAAGAATGAACGCAAGAGAGCTGTTGCATGTGCTTCACACAGCCCACCATCAGCTACAAAACATTTGGTTTTAGCTTGGAATACTTTACAAGAGACGGCACTAGGTGTCTTATGCTGAAAGGTACAATTCTTGCGAATCTGTGACAGCTGGCATTGAGGGCAGCATGCGCTTTGTGACTTGCTTGGTGAGCGTTTTTCGATATGTCTCGAATTTGCAACACCTGGTAATACAACACTGAAGGACTGGCAAAATTAATTAATGAAAAGTTCGTGTATTTTTGTTAATTATTTAATTACACATTTTTATAAAACTTTAGATGAGGGAAAGTGTTTTGGTCTCGGTGCTGAGTGTATTGATCAAAACAACAGAGGCCTGACTGTCAGCATTTTTCAAAAAAAAATCAGGTGCCAAACAAACAAAAAAATGCCCTCTATTTTTTTATTTATGCTAAAAGCCCACAGTGCCTATAGACATAACAGTTAATATTTGGCAGGAGTATAACAAAGCACATGTTGTTGTACTGTTTCAGTTTAAACTGAAGTGTCACTGCTTGTGCAAAGAAATCCAAGGCAATAATTGAAAATTCTGCTGGTGCTTAAGGTCATGTGGTTGACTTGCATGCGATTTTAACAGAGGAGCTGTTTGAGCATGCAGTAATTCCGGTGGGGGATGCAAAAATTAGCTAAACAATTGTGCCACAGGGAGCAGGCGGCCACGCATCTCCTAGCATAGCATAGCCATGCATAATATAGCAAAGGGGTAGGAAGGGTGTAGTGGCTGAAGAGGGGGGATTAAAGCATAGCTTTCCATAGTAGATAGGAAAAGAAATAGTGAGGGTGACAAATACTGATGTTAAGATAAAGAAAAGAGAGAGGGCAACTAGAAAGTTATAAAGAAAGATGAAGGTTCTCCCCACAAATCGTGGGAAAGCTTTTACAGTATAACTGAATATGCCAAGAAGCTTCTAGCATGCCTAGAAAGTGGAAAAGAAGAGTTAGGTTGAGGGAGAAAGAACAGAGGGGTGAGGGTAAAGCATTGCGTAGTATGCTTCAACTAACAAAAGTGCAGGAAAGTGAAGGTGAGGGTAACCGATGTGTGAGGAGAAGAGAAGGAGGGGCTGAGGTTATACCGAAGCAAAACGTACCATGAACAGCATAGCATGGCAAGAGGTGAGAAAGAGATCTGAGGGTTATGAGGACAGACGGCAGTTGAAACTGAGAAAGAAGATCTGGGAAAAGTTAAATAAAGATGATGACGAAACTCATACTGCATTCTATAGGTCATGGTGCTAAACTGATTCTCAGCTCGGCTGTTTAATCAGATTGCCCGGAAATGGAACTGGCTCTTAATTATTAGTGAATTTTTCAAATTGCACTCTGCATGACAGTGAACATATAGCCACAATAAAGGATTAGTGTGTTTTCAACCAGCGCCAGCTGGGGACATTGTTGGGTGCACGTCAGTGCTCTCTTTGCCTTCACAGCAGCAAAGAGGGAGAGCATATGAGGCTGATGCATGGTATGCCCAAACCTTGGCGCATTGTATCAAGTGTTACTTTATACGCTTAGATATATGCAGCCTAGTTACGGATTTTGCACTGCGTGTGCCATGCTTGAGTGTCCAATTTCCTGCTTTATTTCAACTATATGGCAACTAAATGTGCATTTTTGTCGTTGCCGTGATGTTCCGCATAAAGTCTAAATAGATAACATTGGCCTGTGAGTCGCATGTTCTGTGTGTGAGTGAAAGCATGTGATGGTCGCGGCTCAATTGGAGAGTAAACGTGCTTCATGGCCGTCTCTCGTTGAGCCAAAGGCCGGTGGCCAAAGGCTCGGTAGTCAAATGGGTCCCAGAAGGGTGGCTGCGTCGCTTCAGCAGGAACTTTGACTGACCGGGCATGGTTGTGGACACCTTATAGTGACAATGATCAGCAGCTGGTTCATGCCTTTGTGCGTGCTGCATGGTTTGCGTTAGGATAGCACGAAGGCTCGCTCGCTGCAGCGACCGCATTTCCTTACGCTAAATTGGATGCAAAATCAGTTGATTGCATATTCTTTGTTGCTATATTAGCACCTATTCATTCGTCCCTTGTGGCTAAACTGTGACGTTTTGCTGTTGCCGCGTGTGAAAGTAATGAGTGTGAGTACAGCGCGTAGAGACAGGAGCAGTATAGACACAACAAGCTGTTACATAGTTATCGCAATCTTGAAAGCGATTGCGATCAATTTGCAGAGTTTATAATCAATATTTACGTGGCTTATTCAAATTTTGTTCGACGCTCGAGACTCAAACGAAGGATGATATTGGATGTCCAGCTCAACACAAAACATGCTCAGCTGCTGAGCATTTTCAACACCACTGAGTGACTGCCAGCAACCTAATCTCACTACTGATCGAGCGCAAAACTGGCAAAATAAGCATGTCGCGTACGAATTTCCCGGGAACAGTGTTAAACTGTGAATTATTCAATTTAGCACCGCCTTCAGAACGGCCTGCCCTTCAAAAGCTGCTTCAACACTTTTCTGTAAAACTTTGCGTCAAAAAGTAACAACATGATCATCATCGTTGATGTTGTTAAGACATTTATTGGCGGACACTCGTTGATGATCCACAACAGCGACAGTCAATGACTCTCTGCACGAGCTGCTCTTCTTCTTACGAAAAGGGCGACCCACTAGAAGGCACTGGAGAGGACGACCCACTGTTCGAAGGCTTTGCCACAACTACCCCGGGTACGAAAAGGGAGCCGCCTGGCGACCTAACAGGTGGTTACAATGAGCGGGTCATGGTAGGCCTTGAGGCGCTCCACGTTAACAATGTCGCGTCCTCGACGGCGCATGTCCGAAGATGGTTCGATTGGTTCAATCAAGTAGTTTACAGGGGAAGTGCATTTGACGACACGATAAGGGCCTTCGTATTTGGGCAATAGTTTTGAAGATAAGCCAGTTGCAGTGGTAGGGATCGAGAGCCAGACGAGCGCTTCAGGCAGGAACGTGGGCGCAGTAGTGCTGGCGTCAGCGCGAATGCTTTTTTTGCCGCTCTTGATCGTGCGCAGTAAAGGTCTTTGCAAGCTCTCGACACTCTTCAGCAAGCTCGGCTGTAGCAGAAATAGGCGCCCACTCAGACGGATCTGGCTTGTACAGAAGTATCGTGTCGATGGTGTGCGACGGGTGCCTTCCATATAATAAAAAGAAAGGTGAAAAGCCAGTGGTGCTCTGAGGGGTGGCATTATATGCGTAGGTGACGAAGGGCAGAATGGAATCCCAATTTATGTGATGGGCGGCGACGTACTTGGAGAGCATGTCGCCGAGCGTACGGTTGAAGCGTTCGGTGAGGCCATTCGTCTGCGGGTGGTAAGCAGCAGTTTTGCGGTGAACAACGTTGCACTCTTTAAGAGTGGCTTCAACGACTTCAGACAGGAAGACGCGGCCTCGGTCACTGAGTAGTTCCTGGGGTGGACCGTGTCGCAAAATGAATCGTTGGAGCAGAAAGGAGGCCACATCGCTTGCTGTAGCCGCGGCGAGAGCGGCTGTTCCGGCGTATCGCGTGAGGTGGTCCACAGCGACAATGGCCCAGCGGTTACCAGCCGACATCACTGGAAGTGGCCCATACAAATCGATGCTAACGCGCCCAAAGGGCCTGGCAGGGCGAGATAGAGGTTGCAGACCTACCGGTGACAGGTGCATTGAAGATTTTCGGCGTTGACAATCTATGCAGGAGCGAACGAATTTCTGCACGTAGCGGTACATGCCGCGCCAAAAGTACCGTTGGATACCCCGGAGTGTGCACATTGCGGATCGGAACGAAAGAACGCATATGTCAGAGCGCATACTGTGAGGTATGACTGGTAGCCACTGGCGGCCGTCACCGTTGTAATTGCGCCTGGGGAGCAGGTCGTCGCGAACGGCAAAATGGTGGGCTTGACGACGCAACGCGCGAGTAGATGGAGTGAATGGATCAGCCAGCAAGTCTATCAGTGAGGCGATCTATTGATCCTTGCGCTGTTCAGTAGCAATGGTATGAATGCTAATGGAAGAAATGGCAAGGTGAGACGCTGAGTTGTGGGCATTGTCGTCAGGCAAGGGAGAGCGTGACAGGGAGTCGGCATCAGCATGTTGCCTTCCATTGCGGTACAGCACGTGGATGTCGTAGTCTTGCAGGCGAAGTGCCCACCGGGCGAGACGGCCTGAGAGATCTTTCAATGACGACAACCAGCATAGTGCATGATGGTCGGTGACGACATCAAATGGGTGACCATACAAATAAGGTCGGAACTTTGTAAGGGCCCAGACGATTGCCAAACATTCCTTCTCGTTGATGGTGTAATTAGTCTCAGCCTTAGTAAACGTACGGCTTGCATATGCCACAACATATTCCGGGAACCCTCGTTTGCGCTGCGCAAGGACAGCGCCAAGGCCGACACCACTGGCATCCGTGTGTACCTCTGTAGGGGCCGTAGGGTCGTAGTGGCGGAGTATGGGAAGCGACGTCAACAAACGACGGAGCGTTGTGATAGCGTCGTCGCACTGTGATGACCACGAATGGAGAGGCCCGTTACTTCCGAGGAGCTTCGTCAGTGGCGATATGATAGTCGCGAAGTTTCGAATGAAGCGCCGAAAGTAGGAACACAGCCCTATGAAACTGCGCAGTTCTATGACGGATGTCGGCTTGGGGAACTCGGCGGCGGCCCGAAACTTAGCTGGATCAGGGAGAATTCCGTCCTTGGACACGACGTAGCCAAGTATTGTCAGCTGCCGAGCTGCAAATCGGCACTTCTTTAGCTTCAGTTGCAGACTGGCGTCACTCAGATGCGTTAAAACATGCCGTAGGCGTTGAAGATGCGTCGAGAAGTCCGGAGCGAAAACGACGACGTCATCAAGGTAGCACAGGCAAGTGTGCCATTTCAGGTCACGCAGAACAGTATCCATCATGCCCTCAAAGGTGGCGGGCGCATTGCACAGCCCAAACGGCATGACGATGAATTCGTACAAGCCGTCGGGGTTGACAAAAGCGGTCTTCGGTCGAGCGTCCTCAGCCATAGGCACTTGCCAGTACCCCGAGCGCAAATCGAGGGATGAAAAGAATTCTGCTTCTTGCAGGCTGTCAATCGCGTCATCTACCCGCGGTAGTGGATACACGTCCTTACGAGTGATCTCGTTGAGGCGTCGGTAGTCCACACAGAACCGCACAAAACCGTCCTTCTTTGTGACGAGAACGACAGCAGACGCCCAGGGGCTGCTAGAGGGTCGAATAACATCACGGCGAAGCATGTTGTCGACATGCTCGTTGATTACATGGCGTTCTGTGAGAGATACGCGATATGGACTTGCCACAGTGATGGCTGTGTGCCTGTGTCGATGCAATGCGTAACGGTAGATGTGCGGCCGAGAAAAGGTTGGGCGACATCAAAAGAAGACCGGAATTCTTCCAACAGGCCCAGAAGCTGGGAACGCTGGCCTGGCGTAAGGTTGTCGGGAATGGAGGGACCGAATACATCATCGGATGATGAAGCAGATGTCGAAACAGCACTGAGCGTACTGGAACTTGAGCAGCGCATGTCATCGGGTTGATCCATAATTTGTTCGTCTTCGATGGGTTCCACGCTGCCGAGACATTCCCCTCGCACCAACGTAACGCTGTATGGGGATGAGTTCCCTAAAAAAATAGTGGTGCTGCCGTGACTGAGTTGCACGGTCGCGAAAGGAACCAGCAAGCCTTTTTTGATGAAAATACGATGAGATGGCGAGAGGAGTGCAGCGGTGTCAGAAAGGCTTGCGCAGTAGACCGACACTGTCGCGGACGAGTTTGCAGGCACTTGCGTGTCATCTCTGACGAGTAACTTGCTTGCCGCAGATGGACTGTCGGCCGGCGTCAAAGAAGAGAATTGTGTGAGTTCTATTTCTGCTGGTGCGCAATGAATGGCGGCGTCATGGCGGGAGAGAAAATCCTATCCTAGGATGACGTCGTGAGAGCATGAAGGAATTATGATGAATTCGACCGCATACATCACGTCCTGAATCATAAGGCGGGCTGTGCACATCGCCATAGGGTGAATGCTTTGGGCGCTGGCTGTACGGAGGGCGAGCCCGGAGAGTGGCGTGGTCACTTTGTGCAGTAATCGGCTAAGTTTTGCGTCCATGACGGATACGGCGGCTCCAGTATCTACAAGGGCAGATGCACGAACGCCATCCACAAGTACGTCTATCACGTTCGATGGGCTTTCCTGAGGGCTTCCGCAGTTCAACAGCGTCGCAGCTCTTGCCTCGTGGACTGCGACGACTAGTTTTCCTGGTCGCCTTCGAGTGGACGTGGCCGCATCGGCGCAGTGAGCGACGTCGCAGAGATGGTGAACGGCGGGTAGACGGAGCGGGGCGGGACAACGGTGACGTAGGCGGCGGTTGGTCATAAGAGCGGCTTGATTGGCTGGGAAAGTTCAAGGAGGCAACTTGCGGTTGCTGCACACGATTGCAATAGCGTGCTACGTGACCAACGCAACCACAAGCAAAGCAGATGGGGCAATTATCAGAAGTGCGTCATCGGTTCGCTGGTCGCATCCATGTCGCAGAATGCGATGGGCGAGGCGGCTGCTGATATGACTGCATAGTTGGCGGCGCTCGGTGCACATGGATGACGTCGGCATATGTGGGCGGCACAGTATCTCCGAAGGACTGCGGCCTGGCGATAGTTTCGGCGTAACCAAGGGGGCCAGTCACAGAAATCGGTGGGGGCGGCCTGGCTACAACTTGGGCGTAGCTGAGTGGCGCAGATACAGGTATTCAGGAACGACCTCCGCGATTTCCTGCTGAATGGCTCGGCGGAGCGGAGGTAGAAGTGTACTTGATGGCTACTGAGCATGTTGCGGTGGAGCAAAAGCCAGTAAAGAGACCTGGCGGGCAACTTCCTCACGCACGAATGACTTGATTCCGGCGAGCAAGGTTGTGTGGTCAGGAACTGCTGACAAAGCCGAGAGACCAGCATCACGTCGTGGCGGTCGACGGGCCATCAAGCGCTGCCGCCGCAGCTCGTCGTAATTTTGGCATAATGTAATCACTTCTGCCACAGTGTGAGGGTTCTTGGCCAGGAGCATGGTGAAGGCATCGTCGGCGATGCCTTGTAGAACATGCGTGATTTTGTCAGCCTCTGACATGTTCAGGTCGACCTTCTTGCACAAGTCAAGGATGTCCTCGATGTAACTTGTGAAGGACTCGCCGGTCTGCTGTGCTCGTTCACGTAAACGCTGTTCGGCTTGCAGTTTATGCACGGCAGGACGGCCGAACACGTCGACGACAGTGGTCTTAAAAGCGGACCAAGTCGGGAAATCAGATGCGTGGTTGTTGTACCACATTCCGGCCACACCCGCGAGGTAGAAAAACAGGTTACCGAGTTTAGCTGCCTTGTCCCAATGATTGGGGACGCTCACGCGTTCGTACATGGCCAGCCAGTCCTCGACGTCGGTGCCATCCGCTCCGGTGAAGACAGGAGGGTCGCGGATGCGGGGGACACCGGGACATGGCGTCGGCGTAGGAGGAAGCGTTTGCTGGGCGGCGTCCTGGTGCATGGTAGAAGGCACGGTACGGGATCGAAGCTCCAAGGGCATCGAATGCGAACCAAAGATGTTTGAAGGACACAGCACTCTCAGCACTCTCCGCCAAATTGTTAAGACGTTTGTTGGCGGACACTCGTTGATGATCCACGACAGCGACAGTCAATGCGGAGACCGACTCTCTGCACGAGCTGCTGTTCTTCTTACGAAAAGGGCGACCCACTAGAAGGCACTGGAGAGGACGACCCACTGTTCGAAGGCTTTGCCACAATGTTATTATTTTTAAATAATTTGATACAGGCTTATTTCTTCCAGGTGAAGCAAGGAAATGGGCTATAAAGTGCTTGCTCCCTCCCTCCATCCGTATAATCTTATCTTAACTTCATCCCCTCACCGACGGAAGCTCCCCAACAGAAGCTCTGGATGAGCTACAGCATGATGTTGTAAACGTTCTAAGACGGCAATTATAAGTAATGCAACCGCCAAGCTCAACTGTGAGAACTAAACATGTGGCATGCGTTGAGTGCGTTCACGTTTGCTGCTGAAGGCATCACAGCGGTGTCCGGCCAACTATAACGGCCCGAGGGCCAGTCGTGATCCTGCTTCCACTTCCCCTGCCACCCCCCCCCCTCACATGATTCTACCGTGGATCAATAAAGTTGTTTACCTACCTACCTACTGCGGAAACTTCTCATTTGAAGTTCGCGCCTAGGCAGGTACGAATATGAATGACCCCACGTGACCATACGACATCAAGCGGAAGCACATGGAGCCGTTTGTGTAGGTTCGTGTTGCGGTGATCGGCTGAACTGTCAGCTTGGTGTTTTCTGGTGAGCCTGCTGGTACTTCACTCGAACCCACCTAAACTACACTCGTGGTCGCTAAGTTTGCGGAGTGAGAATGCCCCAGCGATGCTTCGTGCCCGGCTGCTCGGACACACCGACGAGCAGTAACGACGAGATGCGCCATTTCTTTCGGCCTCCGAGGGACGACTCTCTGCTCGAAGCGTGGCACGAGGCAATCGCCAGGCCCGACAAGAAAATGAACTCCAAGTCGCGGGTGTGCCACATTCACTTTCACGCCGAGGACATCATGAAGGAGTTCGTGCACAACGTAAACGGTGAGCTGGTCGTCATACCGCGCGAGAAATGGGCGCTCAAGGAAGGCGCCATCCCGCTCATATTTCCCTCCTACCCGAAGTTCCTCTCGAAGAAAGAGTTCCTGCAGCAGCGCCAGGGCCGCACACGCAAGCGTCCGCAGCCGTCGCTCTTCGAAGACCTCGAGCCAAGCCCGGACGAGAGGCTCGATGGCGTCATTGAACACGACGATGACCCGACGACGCAAGCCGTGCACCAGCGCGCGATCGACGAGGCCAAGGCGGCCGCGCGGCGTCGCCTCTTCGAGGAGATATCAGCGAAAGCAGAAAAAGGAGAGCGATTCCATGGCTGGTGCGTCGACAAGGCGGACGACGACGCGGTCGCCTTCTACAAGCTTCGAGTTCGCGACCGATTGGTCCAAATCGACCGGGCTGTCGTGGTTGCGAGCGACGCGAGGCTCACGCTGAGCGCCTCCGGCCGCCCCTTTCCCTCTAAAACCTACACGAACGCCGACGGCACGCTGTTCACGGGCCTGGACGGGCTCAAGTTTTTCCTCGACTTCGTGGCAGGCCTCAGGGTGTGTGCCGGGTGCTCTGCGGAGCTGTACCCACACGTCAAGTGGTCCTCGATTGCCTCCAGGCACGGTGGCTCGTGGTACCACAAGTCGTGCGCCGTTCTGGGAACGCGGCCCGTGTGCCCCCCTTGCCACAAGCTGCGCAAACTGTTCGCAAAGCGGGTGCAGACGCCCGTCCGCTGTCGAAGTGCAGGTGTGAACGATGACGCGGCTCTTGCGAAGCTTCTACGTCGCAAGGTGATTCGGGCGACCGTGCGCAGAGAACGGATGAAACAAGAGCTACGCGCCATCAAGAAGGAGGTGCAGAACGTCAGCAGGCACATGGTCGACAGGGTCCTCGAACTCTTGCCGAGTGATCAAAGGGCCTCAGTGACAGCCGCTCTTAGGCAGGGAGAGTGAACGTGCAGTCGGTGTTCCTATGCGTGCTCTTTTACACTATGTTGTGCGATGGAACACATTCTGTCCTGGCCAGAAAAAGTAAACTCCGGTGACGGCCTTGTGTCCGATGAATAGCGTGGCACAAGTCGATTCTTATAGTATTGTGTACGACGTTAACAAATGTCAAAGGAGAAACTTGTTTTATGCTTTCACATATTTGGTGCTTACAATGTTGTGTGCTAGTCTTAAATGTGATTGTCATTTGCGTGTAATTTAAACTATGACACTTTCTTCAGCTTCTTCGACCAATTCTGAACAATAAATCGTCTCGCACAATAAACTATGGTTATGGCCCAGTGTTTTGGGAGTCTAATTTTCTTGAAATTAGGAGGATGTTTTTTGCAGCTTACTTTTCGTAAATCTCGAATTTTCCAAAATTTGATGTTTAACTTTGCATTATTAGTCGTTGCAGTGTCCTTTATTAAGTATTCAATGAAAATGCATTGCATTGCAGCTGATAATCCTGTTTTTCCATCCGTTCATTTTTTCTCACCTTGCTTCTTGTTTATTTAAGGCTGTTGGTAACAGGGCTGTTGGTGTGCGCTGGTGTCATCTAGCCAAACTGGATTTTAGGGGAGCTGGTGAAGTTGCTTCTCAGATTTTTCTTCCAGCCACCCCCATCTTCTTGATGAAAAATAATGTACCTATTATTAATATTATTATGCTCAACACTCCTAAATCTTGGAGGAAATATCTGAGCATGAATATATCAGAACACACTAAGAGTATTTTAGATGTCCGGAAGGTCTGAATGTGCAAACACCTACATTTAAGCAAGAATACTTGAATACAAACCATCTATGTTTGCTCGTATTGCAAACTTAAAGCTTGTTGTAAAAGATGCAAGCATACTTTATGCTGCTGCTGACGAAAATGTGCTCGTTTCAATTGATTGTCGGCTTTCGAAATGCCCTTTAAACTTTGAAAATGCCCCTTTAAAATTGCAGCTTATCAGATAAATCTGAATTCGGAAAAATTTTATTGACATGTGTTTATCTGATCTTCTTTATTATTTCAAAAACACCAAGTCCTAACTACTGTACACATCCCAGTGGCTTATGGTGTTTACTAGATTGAGCAACAATGCACTCGCTGCTCTCTTGGCTAGGAGACTATGGTCAGTGGGCATGTGTAATCCTTTGCCGATGCTCCAGATGCCTGTCATCCTGACTCCTTCCGTGCCACGCTGTTGAATTCTGATGTTAGAAATGCCTGACTTTTTTCATATTGTAAAACCCTCTGACCAACTTCTTTCAATCCCTCTTAAAAATCAATTTGGTCCTGCTTATGCTACATTTCCATGCTTTCACAGTCTGAAAAGTTGTGTGGTGCCAGTATCATGGAAAAGTCTTGAGATGAAGCAAAGCATTGCAAATCAGTGCAAAGACATGTATTTGATGGTCTGAACTCATTCCAAACAATTTTCACCAGTCATGCATATACAGCACAGTCCTCCGTGAGCTGTGCTTGTATTTATGTGTTTAAGAAACTTGGAGGACGCTTGAGCTTCGCCTTTTAAGGTTGGACACAATAGCCTAATCAGGCCTCATGCATGTCGCCTTCTCAGTTCCTAGCCTGGCTTCGGTTCTCAGTGCGTCGTTCAACGGGGCGTAAAGAAACAAATGACTGTGCACGCAACAATGGCCGTTTCAAATGATCCTAGACTGCCTACTCCGAGCACAGTTGAATGACTAATACTATGGCATAATTATTCCTTTTGTGAATCGGCCAAAGACCCATAACATGACCGTAAGGCAGCACCCGAACCAATGCAGCTGCTCACTTTGTTGATGCTTTTGCTGATAATGATGATTATGTCTCAGCGCTTTGTTAAGGGTGGGCCTTCGAACATTTACTCATTGTGCAATTCACATGTTTTGACGCCTGGCACAGTTCTACGCTTTCGCCACGCAATATGACTTGTTAAAGGAGACTCCTTCCACTACATGACATTCATATAGTATTTTAGGGGTGAAGCCCCTTATAGTCTAACCTTGTCACTAGTCACGCGTAACCAATAGAAGAATAGAAAGAAATGGATGACCATTTCTCATCTCATTTCCTAAATGGAGTTACCCTGCCGCTACTCTCCGAAGTGCCACTACTTTCCAATTGGCTGCTCCGCGCGCTTTGCCTGAGCGTGCGAACGAGTGCCTCTCTCCGTCTCCTGTATAGTAGCCGTATAAGGCAAATCGTTCGTGGGGCATGAACAGAGAACTGCGGTGAGGGCGTTAAAGACACTTGCGCTCAGCTTCCTTAGCTCGCGTCTCGTCGGTGTTACCCGCACGCTGTCTGCATTCTCAAAAGTTATCGGATGCACGGACGAACACTTTGCCCCACTCATCATAATTCACTCCGTGGATACAGTGTGATTTTTTTTTTTTCCTAAGCAGTTACAAGCAATAGCATGGCTTTGTGGTAGAACACCTGCTAGCCATGCAAACGGGGTGGGTTGGATTCTCACTCAGGCCCACAGTTTTTTACTATTTGTTTTATTTGCATTTTGCAGTCACAGTCACATATTTCAGTCACAAAATCTATGAATATTTCTCACAACAAACGATGCCAACACGAATTTCAGGAAAACAAGCTTTTTAAAGCTCTTTTGTTAGTATGTTTCAGTGATGGCACCCGATCCAAAACACATCTTCATAACAAGTTAACTGCTTGATTGACCGTCATTATACAACAAAACAGTCGGGATTGTAGAACTACTGAGACAAGCTATGGAGCAGGGGTGTGTGATTATTCGAGTCTTGAATATCAATTGGGTAATAAATAATTGAATTATATGATTCGAATTTCAAATAGCTAGTTTTAAAGGCTTCGAATAATTCGACTGGACAAATATTTGAAGCTCAAAAAACTTGATTAGGGTGGGCTGGCTAAAACTAACGGTAACATCATTACGGAACCCCTTCCACTCAAACTTGCACCAATATACCGGGTAAAAAGTGAGCGCATGTTTTTTAAAGAAAATTATGTCGTTTTCATAAGTCATGGCTCCAGCAGAAAAGGCCAGAGAACAGTCCAGGAGGCTGTCGAACTGCTAGCGCAAAAAATTACCAGCACTGAGCTCAGACCCTACAGTCACGAGGTTCGAAGATGCTTGGATGAGCTCTTGACCTCAAGGAACCATGATCTTTAGAAATACTAGTGAAAAGCGCATAGAGCTGTACTGCGTTTAGGTGCTGCCAAAATTGCCTTGCGATACCTTTTCATTTCTGTTATTGAGGTGGCCAGTGAGTGCATGTTTTCTGCTGCAGTGGACACCTACCGTAACATCACAGAAGAAAGTTTGAAGAAAGGTCATGTTGAACAGCTTGTGTTTCTGCATGACAATTTGTAGTCTCTTTTTGGCAATCACTAACCACGTTATGTGCTCAAGGACTTGAGCAAAATGCATTTCTCTTTTTGTTCTTTCAATTATCAACAGATTGTATAAGAACAAAAGCTAGGCTAGTTGGTACACAACTTAAAACTTGAAAGAATTGTGCAAAGACAGGACGAAGAAAGGTGACATGAGGACGGGTGCTTTTTTGAAGGGTCGAAGAAATCTTTCGTATTTGAAATTTCACTCGGTATTCGACATTTTTTGACACTATTCTGCACTATTCGAATCTAATTCCATTTGAAATAAGATTTCACCATTCGTACAGCCTCACTATGGAGTTGTAGTTGTGCTTCATTGATCACTACAAGTGGTGTGATATGGCTCAACATTGTGGAAAAACGGACTTTCACGGTGCATAGGCGATGCAGCTAGGCATACAGGTGAAACTGCGACATCTCTGCTGACGTACCCACTAAGTTTCGAGATCAGCTGGTCATGGCACAAGGATATGCAGTACATCTCCAAAGCAAAATATTGTACTGGACTGAATTCTACTGGTCTACCTCTGGTGGCTTATATCACGATTATTCACCTCTGATTGCCTGCATCTGTTACATCAAACTTCTAATTGCAGATTATCACTGACAACAATGTCTGAAAAAAAATTTTATGATGATAAGCTTTAGGTATGGTCGAATAAATCATGTAACGACAATACTGCAAACATAGTGCTTAATAACCTGGCTGAGGAAAAGGAGTTCAAAATGAGCAATTAGACTTTAATATATGTGCGAAACTGTGTATATACCTAGCCCGATTACTAAATGGGAAGAATAATCGTGCAAAGGAAACTCGATGACGAATAAGGATAAGGGTGAAGAAAATACAGCAGTCGTTCCCTGACAGTGGCCGAAGCAGAAAGTGTGCTCTTTTGGTAGTACTAACATGTCTGACAGAAACTTTAAGGATAACTGAGGCTTGAGATATGCAGTCCTTGATTGAACAGAAAATGATGGGCGTCACATTAAAGGATTAGAACACAGTGGAAGGGACGATAAAACAAGCAGCAGAGGCTGACATTAAGAAATCTTGTGGAGGGGAACTGGGCAGATCACATAATGCCTGGGTGAGTGAAGAGGTCCCTAAGTGAATTGGAGGGGATTAAAAGTGGCCGTGATCATGTAGTAGTCAATAAATATACTAAAAAACTAATACTCACTCAGATCTAGGAAGCTGTTTCATTAACAATGATACACTGTAAACTGACGTATTCGATTCTCTACTATTCGAGTAGAGAGTTCACTATGAAAATTTTAAGGACTCTTTTGTTGTAAGACGTCCCTTTCACAACAAATGGTCCAGCCATTTTGTCAACTGTTTCAAAGGTATTCTCAACAAATTGTGCGGATTTATTGTATTGAAGACAGTGATTTGCTAGAGTATTTCAGGGGAAAAATTTTGGGGACACGTGGAACCCTTTAAACATTTATTTATTCATTTATTTATTTATTTGAAATTGCTTTGCATGGCTACATGGGCATTGAGTAAGGGGGGCGTGACTGGAATTGTGGACACTAAAGGTATAAACCAATTTTCATAAGGTAAGCAAAAGATACATGTAAGAACACAGCATGAGAAACAAATAAGTACTAGTATAATAAAAATGCTATAAAGGACGGATGATACAAGAAGCAGGTGCAAAAAGTAATATGAAAAAGTAAAATAAAACCTACATAGTATAATATAGTGCATAATAAAATACATAAATAAATACAAGTGATACAATGGATATGATGAGATAAGGAAAAAAAAAAATGGGTGGGGGAACGAAAGCCGTCGCACATGTAACTGCGCACACAACTGAATGACCTCTAAAAACACGAATCATTACATTTGATAAGTGAAGTAGAAGATAGTCTGATGGTGATACGCACGTTAGTGACTGCCGAAATTCCACTGATTTGGTTTCCGTGACTACTGCATCAGGCAAGCTGTTTCGTAGGCATATGGCACGTGGAAGCACCAAATAGTTGAAGGCGTCACTGTAACCGTAACGTTGCTTGAAACTTCGACTATTGTGTGTTCTTCGCGGTGTGTGTGTTGATGTATGCAGGCCTAATACATGATGGTCGAACTGGTACGCATATTTATGGAATAGTGACAACAGGTCAATATTATGATCACATAAAAGTTCGAAGGAAAGAGCTTTATTTGTGTCACACTTGATTGATAATTTTAATCTTGAGCAATAAAACGAGCAGCTCTGTTTTGGATTAATTCCAATAAATTAATCAAGTAATTTTAATGGGGAGACCAGATAGAAGAGGAAAACACAAATTGTGGGTGGACGAATGTTTGGAAAGCAAGGTTGTGAATGAGGGAGGGTGTTTCAAAGGTTACGACGTAAGTACTTATAGCATAGTTGGGTGTGCAGCAGTGATTCAACACTCGTAATCAGGAGACATGTTACGTAATGCTTCTTCTCTTTGTAATGTGCTAACGGGACAGCAATAAAGTTGTTCACCCAATTGCTGGCCTCACCACAGTACTCTATTGACCTGGCAGCACTGGCACATATGGTGAATGGAATTGAATTTTATTTAAGATACAAGTGATACATTGCATGTGTTGTATACAAATACAGAAGGAGGTCTCAAAGTCGCACGACTGTGAGTGAGACCTCATGAAAATCATTCATCAGAGATACAATGCAATACTAAACAGCGGTAGGGGTAAAAAAGTTAATATATATGAAATGTACAGATAAGTACGAAGTAGCGAATATAAGTTATACAAAATGTGTAGGTAAGTGCGTAAAAACTAACACAAAAATGCAATAAGATTCACTCAGTAAAATATCAAGCAGTGTGACAGTAAGGGAAGAAAAATTGAGATGTACAAAATATATATAAGCACCATACAGGGACTATAAGCTATAAAAAATATTCAAATAAGCAAAAAAGAACATAAAAATGCAATAATATACTCTGTATAATATCAAGCACTGTGAATTTAATAAGTGCAAATGCAAGCCTTTTTTAAACATTTCAAGGGATATACTTTTTATCTCCAAAGGTGAAAAATTTTATAAGGATACAGACAAAAATCTTATGGTAAATTTGTCATAATTAGTCCTGGGTTTAGGTAAAAGGAAGTTATAGCCTTTCAAAAACGGTAGATGACACCCGAGGAAACTGACTTGAGTTTAGTAAAAGAATATTATGGGAAGTTTTCCATTCACATATTTATAGAAAAATGCCAAGAAAATATTAGGTCAGCTTCTGAACTGATAAAATTCCATGTGAACAGAGTAAGGATGATGCATTGTACATGAAGTTATGAATGATATTATTCTCAATGCTTAGTTTTGAAGGCATTGGATGGCTGACAAATGAGTGGCATACGTAGTTCCCCATGATGAAATGCAATAGATTATGTTTATGCGAAAGTAAGCGTAGTAAAGTGACAGCATTATTTCAAAACAAAAGAAAGGGCAAACTTTTAGCCTGTTAGTGCTAATATGGGCAGCTCACTAAAAGTTTGGAGTAAGGGTGATGACTAGGTATTTAAAACAAGAGACCTCAGATAATGTGCTGCTATTGATACTGTACCAAAAGTTGGATTTGGAATGCTTCCTGCTGAAAGACAATACTTTGCATTTCGTTAATTTCAAGTGTATTAGCTATGTATCACACCAGTTGGTAATTCAGCTAAAGTCTTCTTGAAATGCCATGTGGTCGATGGAACTGCGAATTGGCCGATATATAATGCAGTCATCAGGGAATATGCGCATGCACGATAATATGTTATTGGGCAAGACAATTGGGGACCGAGTAAGCTTCCTTGAGGTAGGCCTGAGGAAACATAAGAAAAAGATGAGACATTTTTGGCCATGGTGAACTGCTGCCTGTTAGAAAAGAAACTTCACAGCCAGGATAGAGTTAATAAAAGATGATTCAGAAAGAGACATTGTTACATAGAAGCCAGGGTTATCATTATCACAGAACGCTTCAAAAGGTAACATGTTCCAATTTATTGATGGTCCGATGAAAGAAAGAGTTCATGAAAATGTTTGTATGTATTAAGTAAGCTTCAAGAGTGTATATGTGCGTATGACTAATGTCTTGAAATCTGATGCCTTTAGAAAGCAACTGGAGTTATGTTTAGTTTGTAAAATTGAAGCAATTGTAGAAATTTTAGCCTGGCAACTGCCGTTTGTTTTTGTACAGTAGGAACGTTATAAATGGTCATGATTGTTGTTGGTGAGTCATCTCCGCGGTAAGTATTAGTAGAGGTAAAGTGAACTGTTATGTGCAGCACCATTTGAAGTTTCTTCAAATCTTTCTCTAAATGTGGGTCTCAAATGACACAAGCATAACCTAACCTTGTCCTTGTAAAAACATTGTAGGCCATCAGTTAGACTTTTGAGAGAGCCATTTTTAATTTATGCCTTAAAAAAAGCAAGCTTTTTAGAAGTAGATGAGCATGTTTTATTAATATGACTTGACCATGTTTGGCAGTTCATAATTGTGACAGCTAAATATTTATATTCATCAGCCTCAGTGGTAGGGAAGTTGTTAAGAGAATACATATAATTAAAATAGTGTTTTAATAGGCTTGTGCAAATAATAAACTTTAGGGTCAAGGCAAATAGTTATTTCGTGAAATAATTTCGAATAAAATATGAATAGTATATAATTACATCTAAAAAAATCGGCACTTTAGTCATGACCCAACTAACCTGCACAATGTATAAAAAATTAAAACAGCACATGGGCAAATGCCGTTCTTTGTGATTCAAGGGAAGTGAAAACAACTGTATATAGTAGTAGGATTTGACTTTCAGTAGAAAGCAAGTGATAACCTGTACAATATGTTACATTTTAAAAATTATTACTATACTTAGATCATATAAACTGATATAACAATTTTAAACTTAAAAAATGATGAATCGATGTGAAGGTAATATAAAAAAAACTTTGCAGCAGTGTGATTTCTTGTGGATAAATGTTTATTGCAGTGAAACCACCTTTAGAGGGAGGTACATGCAGATTAGTACTAAATAGTACCTATTCGTTCATTGCAAATTTAATACTTCTAAATTTCTAACATTTGAATTCAGATGAAAGTAAATTATAGGATGTAGGCGCGTAGTACAGGCTTACGCGCCTACATCCAGCCATGATGACGCTTCAGTTGAAAGCTTCTGTGAAGACGTGGAATCGGCAATGAGTAAGGTAAAAACAGTATACAATACGGGTGGGAGACGTTAATGCAAAGGTAGGGAAGAAGCAGGCTGGAGACCAGGCAGTAGGAGGTTATGGCATCGGTACTAGAAAAGCCAGAGGAGAGCTACTAGTAGATTTTACAGAACGCAATAATTTACGGATTTTGAATATCTTCTACCGAAAATGAGAAAACCGCAAGTGGACATGGAGGAGCCCTAATGGCGAAAATAAGAACGAAATAGACTTTATAATGAGTGCACACCCTGGAATCGTGCAGGATGTGGAAGTGATTGGCAAGGTACGATGCAGTGACCATAGAATGGTACGGTCTCGAATTCGCCTAGACTTGAAGAAGGAACGACAGAAACTGATACGCAAGAAGCCAATCAATGAGCTAGCACTGAGAGGGAAAGTACAGGAATTCAGAGTGTCCCTGCAGAACAGGTACTCGGCTCTTAGTGAGGAAACCAACCTTAGCGTAAATACAATGAATGATAATCTGACGAGTATCATTACGGAGTGTGCAGTGGAAGTTGGAGGCAGGGTAGTAAGACAGGACACTGGCAAGCTTTCCCAGGAAACGAAGAACCTAATTAAGAAGCGTCAAATCATGAAAGTGTCAAGTACAACAGACAAAATAGAACTGGCAGAGCTTTCGAAGTTGATTAATAGACGTAAGGTATGCGATGTAAGAAGGTATAACATGGAGAGAATTGAACACGCTCTGAAAAACGAAGGAAGTGTCAAAGCATTGAAGAGGAAACTTGGGATAGGCAAAAGTCGGATGTATGCACTAAGGGACAAAGAAGGCAAAATAACTACCAATATGGATAGGATAGTTAAAATAGCGGAGGCGTTTTACAGAGATCTGTACAGTAGCCGAGACAACCACGACCTTAATACTATAAGAACTAGCAGTAACACAGGTTACATCCCACCAGTAATGATAGAAGAAGTCAGAAAAGCTTTGGAGAGCATGCAAAGAGGCAAAGCTGCTGGTGAGGATCAGGTAACATCAGATCTGCTGAAAGATGGAGGACAGATTGTGTTAGAAAAACTAGCCACCCTGTTTACGAGGTGTCTCCTGACGGGAAGAGTACCAGAGTCTTGGAAGAACGCTAACATCATCTCAATACATAAGAAAGGAGATGACAAGGACTTGAAGAATTACAGGCCGATCAGCTTGCTCTCTGTAGTATACAAGCTATTTACAAAGGTAATTGCTAACAGAGTAAAGAAAACATTAGAATTCAATCAACCAAAGGAACAAGCAGGATTTCAAACAGGCTACTCAACAATTGACCACATTCATACTATCAATCAGGTAATAGAGAAATGCTCAGAGTATAACCAACCACTATACATAGCCTTCATAGATTACGAGAAGGCGTTTGATTCAGTAGACATATCAGCCGTCATGCAAACACTGCAGAATCAGGGCGTAGATGAAGTATATATAAACATTCTGGAAGAAATATACAGGCGATCAACTGCTACCATAGTGCTTCATAAAGAAAGCAACAGAATACTAATCAAGAAGGGTGTAAGGCAGGGGGACACAATCTCACCAATGCTATTTACCGCGTGCTTACAGGAGGTTTTTAGAAGCCTAGAATGGGAACAGTTAGGGATAAGAGTTAATGGAGAATACCTTAGTAACCTGCGCTTCGCCGATGACATTGCATTGCTGAGTAACTCAGGGGACGAATTGCAACTCATGATTACGGAGTTAGACAAGGAGAGCAGAAAGGTGGGTCTTAAAATTAATCTGCAGAAAACGAAAGTAATGTACAACAACCTCGGCAAGGAGCAGCGCTTCGAGATAGGTAATAGTGCACTTGAAGTTGTAAAAGACTATGTCTACTTAGGGCAGGTAATAACCGCAGAGCCGAACCACGAGATTGAAGTAACTAGAAGAATAAGAATGGGGTGGAGCACATTCGGCAAGCACTCTCAAATTATGACAGGTAGATTGCCACTATCCCTCAAGAGGAAGGTATATAACAGCTGTATCTTGCCGGTACTTAGCTACGGAGCAGAAATCTGGAGACTTACAAAGAGGGTTCAGCTTAAATTGAGGACGACGCAGCGAGCAATGGAAAGAAAAATGGTAGGTGTAACCTTAAGAGACAAGAAGAGAGCAGAATGGATTAGGGAACAAACGGGGGTTAAGGATATCATAGCTGAAATCAAGAAGAAGAAATGGACATGGGCAGGGCATGTAGCGCGTAGACAGGATAACCGCTGGTCATTAAGGGTAACTGACTGGATTCCCAGAGAAGGGAAGCGGGTTAGGGGGAGACAGAAGATTAGGTGGGCAGATGAGATTAAGAAGTTTGCGGGTATAAATTGGCAGCAGCAAGCACAGGACCGGGTTAACTGGCGGAACATGGGAGAGGCCTTTGTCCTGCAGTGGACGTAGTCAGGCTGATGATGATGGTGATGATGATGAAAGTAAATTTGAATGATGTAATATTCGTTCGGATGTTCACAGAAGCCTAGTTTTTAGCATTTGTATACTTGGCTGGGTAAGTGGTGTTCTCTTACTTCAAAACTTGCATTATATCGAACACTTGTAAGACCTAAACTATGACGTGCTTGAACTTTGGATTCATTTACAGCACAACTACAATACTCTCTTAGAGCCATTCATGACCAGTCTATGCACTGCATTGTATCTAGTTAATCTTGCAATGCAAGTATATCCACCATCAAAGGTGGCCTTGGTCTGCCACAACTATCATCCCAAGATGCATGCCCAGTTATTCCTGTTTTCGAAAACTTCATTTACCATTACCAATCTAGAATTAAAAAATGATGTACTTATACACAGGAGTAGTTCATTATGCTCTTTATGTAATGCTGTGAATCGGCCACAACATCACAATACAAATATCAAGCAGGCTTGATATTTGTATTTTTCACTCAGTCTTGTACAATTGATACATCATTTCAATGGAGCCACCTTCAACATTAGGAGCCAGCAACCCAGATTGTTAATCTTTTCAAGCTGCTTAATGTGACAACTGCCCTTTCTCTCAATGTCATTATGAATTAAAAGATGTTAAGTAAATGCTGCCTTGCACAAGCTGATACCATTGTATGCCTGCAAGCTTCTTTATTTCATTATGCCAATGTCAGGCATTTTTCTTGTCTCTTGACATGCACTTCCATTGCTATGAATGTCACCTGTTCATAGGCGTGTGCATTGAAGCAGCAGTAGCGGTCACGTTCCTCCCCTCGGCTAGTCGTGTTGCCTCCGACTCTTAAAAGTCTCATTTTTTAAAATGACACGAGGAAGCATGCATCGGGAGTTCTTTGACTCTTTACTACAATGGGCAGAGGCCTCAGCTCACTGCAGATGGGGTAAAAATTTTATTTTGAAATTTTAAAAGCTGCGTGCACTCGAAAAATGAGGGAACGGTGAAACGAAGAAAGATTGAGACACGGCCATTCTCAAAAGTAAGCAATACTTCTGGGTAATGAGTGAGGCAGGTCTACAAAGAAAAATCTATGCTGAGCTGAAGCAGTGTATTGTCACCTCTAGATAAAGACTCGCACAGATCACGGGAACTCGAGAAGCTTGCTAGAAGGGGTTATTTGCAGTGGAAACGTTTTGTGGCATACACTAATCAGTGTACGCCACAAGATATAGACACTACACATGCTCAAGGATTGTTTTTTAATGAGCACTTACCAATAAATGTGGCAAATAGTGTATTGTGCTCTTTGTTTTGGTCTTTTTAAATAATTTCTTCATTGATTTTTCATAAATAAAAGGCAAAAAGACAGTACAGTGCCCATCGATGAATAAGTGACATGTCGCTAGAGCACAGCAGTACAGTAACAGTGTTGAATGTTTATACAATGGAATCTCCAATGCCTTTATTTTATGTTGGGTCCCGCAAAACATATAAGCAAGGTCTCACTGCACAGAAAGGCATTGTCAAACTCACAAGAGTGGTGAACCCATTGTGTGAAGTGCTTAGTCACTAGTGGCGGTTACTAGTTGTGCAAACAGGAAAAGAGCCAATCTGCCATACACCCCACGTTGACTGGTGGGGGTGAAATTGGCAAAACACAATTTATTATCTCAGTCTAGAAAGAAAAATGGTTGGGACATCATGAAATTATGCCTACCAAGATTCAAAGTGCAAAACCATTTTTAAGGTAGCATTCCTTGAACTTCTTGTTTTGCACCTCAGTTCTGTTGGTCATTGCGAATTCAAGATTAGTCGAGGAGCATGTCACTAACTCTGCCAAAGTGATGTCCACTGGCAAGAAAAGTAACACTGAAGCTGCTTGCCATCTGAGCAGGCAGATGAAGTTGAAAAGTACTACAATAAGGCACCTTCATAGTCAAATAGCATTGCAATGTAGCCTTATTGTAGGCACAGCAACTAGGATGTATTCTCCCTCCATCAGGCTCCAAGCAATCTAGTATAGAAACTTTAATACTTGCTGCTCATCAACGTTGTTTTGTGCACAGCATTTCCCAGGCCTGCTGTGGTAACAATCACAAAGGGCAATGCAGCGGCATTCATTTGTCTATGACTGCAACAGCGCCATCGGCAGAAATATTTTTCGGGGGTGGAGGGTCGAGGCACTGGCCCAGTGTGGCACCCCCTAGCTACACCACTGGGCTGCACTCAACTATCTAGTATTTTCTATTTATTTCTGGGCACCACTCCTGAGATATCTCACAAGCCTCTTCAATGTTTCAGGTTGTTCCAAATTGTATATGGTAAATGCACCCACAGTCACTTAGGCTACTGTAGAATGTGCAACAAGCAAAACAGGCAACAATATATATTGCAATGTTTTACTGATAGCGTAGTAAATTATATTTCAAATGCGAATCATTAATTTTAAGCACTTTCGCTGTCTATCTGCATATCTGTCTGTCTGTCTATGTCTGGGTGCTCTCATGATAACCCATAAAGAGAGGACGAGGGTCTTAAAATAGCACAAAATTGTAAAAGATGCGGACTTTGCGAAATTGCAATTTGAGGTATTTTTATAATCAAAAATTTGAGTTGGAAAAATTTTATATTATGGCAAAATACCATTTATTTTTGTTAAAAGCTTAATATATGAAATTACAAATGTTTTTACAACTGGAAATGTAATTTTTTTGGCATTGTTATTTTTGTGAAGTGAATTTGCCTTACGGAACTTTTGAGCAAGTTTGTATGAAGATATCTAACAAACTTTGTACCATTCTTTTCTGAAGCACTTGAACTATACAGGCTAATTCAAGCTTTTCTTTTGCTTTCAACCTTGATAGAATTGTAATTACATAATAAATACCAGCTAACTACTGGAAGCAAATTTTTACCTTTCAAGTTTAAATATTATTTCTGATCAAAGAAAAAGTCGTTTTGACATTTAGTTTCCATTAGCCTGTGAGATGAACATTTTAGAGAAAACATGTAGTTATGAAAACTAACTTTTGATTATGAGTTGCCACAATGACCCATAAGAAATTGCCTAATTATAATGTGGAAGCTTGTCACAACTTTTTTTTTCTTAATAAGATATTTGAAATCGGTTTGCGGATTTGAAATCTCCATGCAATGGTATGCATGCATAGTAATTTTCATGACAATAGGATAATATATAAATAAACTTTTTTCAAAACACTCTTCAGGGTCGGTACTGATATATCTGGGCCTCCTACTGCTCTTCGGTTAGTCTAGTGGCTCCAGGGCTTTGTCTGTATCCCCATACCATATGGAATAGAAAATATGGAATAAGGCCCGCGGCTACCTGGAATAAGGAGGCCGCCCGTCTTGGGTGCACAATGCGTTTGCTCAAATAAAAGTTTATTTTCTCTCTCTCTTTAAGACACTCGTCCCCCCTTAACTTGGGGTAAACCAAAATTAGTACAGGAGGTTAAGATTGTTTAACGAATACGACTCGCTGGTCATGACATCAATAGTGCCGCAATTTTCATCACGTATGTCGTCAAACACTTTGCCAAAAAAGAGTGGCACATACCAGGGGGTGGGTATGTGCCGCTGGTATGCGGTTATGTGCCAGACATTTTGTGTCAGACAGGTGACATGTACCAGACATTTTGTGTTTATGTGCCAGACAGGTAACAGACATTTTGTATATACCCAGGAACGACGAGAACACACATGGGTAATGCTTGAGTGTTAAGAAAAAGCTGCCATAGGCAGCATTGACCAGACGAATCCAAGCAATAAATGTCAGTGTCCCAGCAGGAACCAAACCCTAGCATTCTGCATGGCAATCAAGTATTCTACCCCAGAGCCATGCCAGGCCCCGGACATATTTTGCAAATATACCCTAATGTTTGTGTAACGTCAGTTGTGGTTGCACTACTGTATATGCAATTTTATGAACATTACAAATGTACTCTTATGAAAGAGTCATCATGTCGTGTTAATGTAAATTGTAGTTAGGCGCCACCTACTGAAGTTGATTTGTGTAGCAGTGCTTTATATCAACTTCCCACTTCTGGTGTTGCTAATATTTATGTTGCTGTTGGCATTTTTACACAACTGTAAACAATTGCCAATATAAAACATATGCGGCTGTTTAACATATGTGTGTGTGTGGTTTACGCATACATATACCTATTTATCATCACTTCATAACGTCTCACTAAATAAAAAATAAAACACATTCACCTTCCATTCACATGCTTCGCATAACATAAATTCCCAAGGTACGTGGGATCTGCAGAATTTTTTTCTGTACTTTGTAAGCATATATATGAATGAAGTACAGTAATAAATGATAATTCAAACTCTGATAATTCATACTTCTGGTCAATTCAAATAAAATTCAATTTTTTGGTTGGCCCTCTGTTCTTTCAATGTATTTAAAAGCCTCTGAATTCAAACTCCATCATTTGGTTAATTGATACTTTTTGTAGGTACATACCGAAAACATACCTGCCAAGTTCGAGGATTCTGAATTCGAGAGATTTCCGCAGCAGGGGGGGGGGGGCTGAATTATTTGCTTCTATGACAGGGTGGGGAGTCTCAATTCCAAACGCGAACATCGGCGTTGCGGTCAGCTTAGAGTGGCCGAACGCACCAAGGTAGGGTTTCCCACCAAGGTGAGAGGATCATAGGGTCAACACAACTTGCAAAATTTATTTCCTTCTAAACAGCTCGTGTATGTCTTACTGGGGCACACGTGAACGGACGAGACGGCGCAGCTGGCTTCCCCAAAAAGCTTTGCTCCCTACTAGCTTCAAAGCTTTGCTAGCTTCAAAGCTTCAAAGCTTTGCTCCCTACTACATTTTTTTGACAGAAACGGCAAAACGCGTCTGGCCCCTTTGTTATAGACAGTCTAGGCTGGTCTTCTGCCGTCGCCGCCACCGCCGTCATTCACCGTATATGTATAGTTATCTATATATATTTGTGACGTAGGAAGGCAGTGACTTGTAGTAGAAGCCGAGAAGAAAAAAGTCAGAATAGAATAAACATAGCGTATGAGCCAGGCCACGTCTCCCAGTCATCATAGCGTCACACGAGTTGACAGGATGGAGACCTGCCAGCTCTTTCATTAGTCGCACATTATCAACAAGGTTCTCCGCAAAACACCCTGACCATGAATGAACTACCGATCTAGCACCTAGCAGTACATATCGACGAGCATCATGACGTAATCATCGGCTGACCTTCCCATCCCCAAGTACCCCGGAGCAGCGGACGATGGACCTGTACAGGACTAGTTCGACCTGTTCGAGCTTCACACTACCGCTGCATCATGGTCTGAACGGGAGATGGTCGCCAACTTTACCGACTACGTCTCCGGTGAGGCCTTCAAATTCTACCTCACCCACATATTCCAAAACGACGAGTCATGGGAAAAGATCGAACAAGAAATGATCGTTTGGTTTAAAGAATACAATGATGACTACGACAAAGACTTGCTTATAGCCCACCATCCACAGACAACCGCATTCGGTCGTCACAGTCAAAAGCAGCCTTCACGCATTGACAAACCTCCTGCTTTTCCATCGCGTGGATCTTCGGTCGCTCACAGCGCCCACCTTGCGTCTCATACGACGTTCACTGTGATCGGAATAAAGCAGAGAAGCTCGGGGCATACTCAGTCAAGCCAGGGGCCTACAGTTCAGTTCCATGCGCCAGAAGAGTTCGTATCGTTCGTTCCACAGAAAGAAAGTCATTCCCAACTAGAATCTGACCAAACCACGCCTATTGCGGTGTCGCCATCGAGAGCACAGCCAACTGAGAGCTCAAACAACACAGGAGGCTCAGAAGCATCACCTCTCAGGCGTTGCCGTGAATTGAAAGTGTCCGTTAAGAATGGCGTTGCAAAAGCCTCCGAATATCTTTCTGTTAATTCTAGCCCGCAACCTTCTTAGCCTGACAAGAATCATGAGGCCTCAATGAGTACCCACTATTTACTGTTCACATCAAGATGGAAAGAAAAGCAGGCTCATGTTACTAAAGGAAAACTACCTCGTCAGATTCCGCAACTACAGCAGTTACATGAACTAGCACGAGCACGAACTAAAATGACATCACAAGCAAATTTACGGCTTAAGAAAGTTCGTCAGAAACGACACCAACTAAAGGAAAGACGAAGTCAACATCCGAACTATCTTCGCAAAAATAAACGTCAAGGAAGTCTTCTACACCAGATATCCAAACATCGCTCACGATCTGATCAATGGGGCCAACGGCACGGAAAACTACGAAAGAGACTGAACGTTATAATTTGTACAATGCACGAACATAGACATAGACCTAGCACGAACATAGACATAGGCGCCAACGAGATTCGACCTTCAAATGCTACAAGTACTTCCAACCTTGGTTGTTCCTCGCACCTGCTCAAGTCGTGTCATGGTCAGTGCAGTTTTGCAAGATGCGGTTATCTTCTCCAGAACGCCACAGCCAGCCTCGCCCACCAGAACTCCCCCATTTACCGGACTGCTGCACTCTTTTCTGAAGTTTCGCAAGTTTACAGAACACCGCTGGAAAGCAATTGTGCATTTTGACATTTGAGACTTCTCAACCTGTCCTTGTTTACTTTTTCTTGTTCGTAATCCATGCCTTCTTTCGTGGGGGAGGGGGAATCGTGTGACGTATGAAGCGATGGTTGGTAGAGGCAAAGAAGGAAGAAGTGCTTTGGAATAAACATGGCGTATGAGCCAGGCCACGTCTCCCAGTCATCATAGCGTCACATACTAACACTCGTTATATATATTAAGCTCGTCGCAATGCGCCGACGCGCGCTTATCTCTGACGCGTACTTTGCCTCGCGGTTGGGGGGGGGGGGGGGGTGACGCTTGTGCGCGCGCGCTTATCTTTCAGTGGGGAGAATCGTGTGCCTTCGGCTTTCACTGGAACGATTGGGTTAGTTGCCAGGCCCACAAAGGTATCTTCGGTCTATGCACAGGCCCCGTTGCGAAAAGAGCGCGCTTTTCATGCACAGCGAGGTACTACTGGGACACTTGTTAGTTAATTTATACTCATCCGTATCTTTGATTATGTATCGAGCATCGCTTTTTTTTTTTTTTCAACAGCGCGTTACGTGTCGAGCTGTAAACGTTGTTAGTTCGCTCTCGTTTTGTGTGTATCGTTTTCATGCGTCATTTGTGCGTGAGCAGCACGCTGCGCGTTTCGATCTGCTTGCCGGTCTCAGTGCGGCATTCCAAGTTGTTGCTGTCGCATTCATTGCTCTGACCTTGCGGCGAAACTGTGACTTTTTTTTACGCATTTATTGCCTTTAGTCCACCGCTGCGTGCCCTCGGAGCTCCTAGATCGCTATCGCGTCGCCGCGACCGCGATGTTGTGCGCGGCGGTCGCGGCAAATGGTAGTTCCTTTTTCAATCCCCGTGCGCTTGACTGCGCACGCGCCTTCAAAACAAAGTCGTTTCATGCCGTATACGATCGCATCTGCTGCGGTTTTGTCCGCAGGGTTTGCAGAAAGCAGCATTGCTTTGCCTGGTTGAGTGTTGGACGGACGCACACTTTCGGGACTCTGTCAGTTATACATGATCGCGTGAAAAGCGACCACGGTTTCGTCGAGAGCGGTTGTAGCAACGACAATCACGCACACTATAGAAGGCAGTGCGTGCGCCGGTCGCACGCGTACTTCTGAAGTTTCGAGTGCGCTCCTCTCGGCCTTCGTTCGACTATTTCCGTACTAAAGTTCGTATCACCCGCCGCGATTGGGAAATATGTTCGGAAAATTCGAATTTAAGCCCTATAGACATAGTGAAATTTCACTGAGGAATTTTATGAATTTGTCTCTGCCGTGGTTTTGCATAGATTTTACTAAGTACGTTTAGATGAACGCCTGTAAAGCTCATTCATAATAAAATGGGGTAGGTTCGAAAATCCCGGAGCAGATTGAGCTGCTTTTGTGGTCAAGGCGGCCGGATCACGCTCAAAAATTTGGTTTCCAGAAGATTTTCATGACAACCGTACAAACGGAAGAAACGGTCCAAATCCGGGAGTCTCCTGGCCAATCCGGAAGACTTGGCAGGTATGCGAAAATATCTGCTGCTTTCCCACTACTATTTGAAATTTGTGAGCTTATATGATCCTAACAGCTCTAAATATGAAACATAAGCCCCAGAGGCCTTCAAGGAAAAAGGCTGTGCAAGTAGACAAATGTTTGAAACAAAATACACGCATGGTAAACCATGATACTTCTCAAATGGCATAGAGAGCTTTGTGGTGAAGGCACATACCTATAGCAATGAAGCAGTTGGCAGTTCACTATTTCTTTAAAAGGTCTGATCAACAGTAAATGGCAAATAAACTTGTAGACTTTACACTTCTGATTTTTGTTAACTGCGTGAAGTTTGCACTTAAAAACATCTAAAAAATTTTTGAATGTGATAAAAATGCCTAATCGTAACGTGTGGTGTAACCTCACCCAGAGTAATCTATGTGAGAACTTATGATAATTCAAACTTCTTGATAAATTGAAACAAAATTCTGAGCTTCCTTCGAGTTTGAATTAACGATAGTCGACTGTACGTCTGTCTGGTAGTAGCACATTAATGCGTTTCTGGCCAATGCAAAAGCTTGGTCGCCTTCCAGAGCTATCTTTTTATTTAGGATGCCCTTTCGTACATTCTTGTGGATTCGGACGGGACGGAAAAAAAATGTTTGGTGTCAGCTCTTTCTTTTTTTTTTTTAATTCTTGAGGAGAGTCATGGTGTGATGGTCTTGATTGTCTTTCTCTACTGCTGTTCGCTTTTCGAAGCATCTTTAGCTGGAAAAAATGTCCCCGAGAATTCAGGAAGCGGTGTTTCATCAACGAAGAGTGTAACAAAGAACTCGAGGCACTTGTCTGACAGATGACATTCCACCTTTGACCAGTGCCTAGATAGGTTTAAACAACTGTGAGTTCACTGGCTGGGCATGGCTCACTGCGGTGTCGGTGCTGTGGTTTGTGTGTCCCTCTTTTCTCATGAGGCAAATGTGGCAGCGCTTTTCAATCAACAGTTCAGATGCACCAGGCTTGTTTCAGTTTTTCCCATTAGATGGCAAGCTCAACTGACAAGACAGGCGAATGTATGGCTTAAGTTTATCACGTAATTGAGCACACAAATTAAGCTACAGATAATGCTACCAATCAACAAGACTTCAATATTTACTCTCGCCTGGTTCAGTTGGTTTGTCGGTATAACTGCACTGCAGGATTACACTGGTCATTTCCTTCATTTACAAAGCAAACTTACACTTCTGAGCATGGCAAAACTGCCTTTGTAATTCAGAGCTAGATTCATGTGTCTTCATGTGTGACACCAAGCTTAGGTTACCTGTTATTCATGTACAATGTTGTTTTGGGACATAAGTAAATCCAAACTTAACTTGGATGCTTAATTCAGCTTTGGTGGCTAAAGCCTTGCTCAGAGTTTTCACTAGTTAATTCACCGAGTATGTTGTTGCTGTTTGGTACAGAATGTGCCGCTAAGTTTCAGCGCTCTCTAGTGCTTCGAGTGCATCATAGCCTAGCTGCGATCTCAGCTACATGAACTGAATATTGGAGCCCTGTTGCTGTCTTCTGAAAGTGGGCCAATTACTGAGAGATGTACAGTTAACAAAAAAAGAAACAGTAAAAGCCGCTAGTCCAAAGTTCAGAATGTGCAGGGATAACGTGTCAATTCATGGTGTTCAAATTTAATTTCATCGTCACATGCAGGGTTATTGTTTTTACTGTAGCACAATAAAGCAATAATGTATGCAGGAGTCACAGAAAGAAGCTCAGCAAGGAGTCAGCATTTAGTTGAGCCTAATGTGCATTTTGATACAACAATTGAAGCAACTTTCAAGGGGACGGCTGCCAAGTTAGAAGGCTTAGAATAATCACCACCGTGTGTTGTGCAAACTCGCACGTGCCATATACACAGCTTTTTTTTTTGCTGCTGTCACAAATGTGCTGAGAAATCTCAATGGAATCGTTTTAGTTTGAGGAAAGTGAGGTTACATATTACACCAAGTGTTAAGTTGACACAACACCTGCAAAGGCAGCAGAAAAGCACGCCTCACAAGATTAGCATATTCTGCATTACAGCCTCTCTACACTCAGGCCACTCACGACTGGCATGCATAAGACAGGCCTGGCCCAAATAGCTGTGCATGTTGGAGCTGCACGGTTGCACACCTGTAATGGACAAGGTGACATCGTTGAGTGCTGACAACAGTTTGGCAAAGCAAAGGAATTCAAGGTCACTCAACAGTTGCCAACAGGAGATGACACTAGTATATTCTCGCCGGCGTGTTTGAATTTCTAGGCTTGTGATGGACTGCAAGCTTACATGTCCACATGCGCACGCATGTATACGCTTCCTCGAACCAGAGAACAAGGCGCTTGTTGCTTCAACAGCGTTTTTAACTAGTGCAGTGCTGCACCGTTATGTATAACAGTCTGACTTGGAAATGCTTTGATTATTGAGTTACTGCTGTACATTGACAAGTTATTTCAAACACAGCATGCTTAACACTTTCATGTTCACATTTTTAAAAGCAAAAAGTGCTGAATTGCACAGAATGTTGTTTTTTTTCCTCCACATATAAAGCTGTCATAAAAGTCGAATTATAAAACATTAACTTCGGTTTGTCTGGAACTAACAGGGTCCTCCTCCTCTCCTTCTTCATGGCACTTGTAAACATTTGCAAAAAAATGCTACTTCCTATTGCTGATGAGGAACGAAACCACAAAATATCAACATTTTAGTTATCTCACCTACAATTTTAGGCAGAAAAGTGCTTCACTTTAAGGAAGCACCATGACCATGCTATACCCATAAAGGTGCCACACTGGTGGTGATCATAACAGCCAATGAGAAACAAATGCATGAGCAGTCACCACTCATTACCTGAGCGCCGTGTTCTGTGATGTCAGGAGAGGAAAAACACTAATGGTGGAACATGGGCAGTGGAACTCTCTGTGGAGCAGCAGCGCAGCTTGGGAATGTACAGGGTGTTACTGGCAGATTTGATTCCTCATACCTACATGCTTTCTCAAATGTCGATCCTGAAATTCAAACAAACTCAGCTAAGCTCAACACTGTTATCCTTAAGTATAAGTATTACTTAGCCTCATTTTAATGTGTAAAACCTTAGCAGTAAATTACGAAACAGAATTGACGATTTGCAAAAATCTGAAAGACAGCTTTCCTACAAGGTCTTCCACGCAAGGTTAAAAAAACATGGCACCCTCTTTCACTACTATTCTAAATCAACGCGTTTTTACCAATCCTCGTTCTAGTGAGGGCATGAGAATACATACCACTACCAATGCTTCTAACGTTGCTATGGTCTCAATATTGCTGCTCAGCCTATGCATGAAGAATGAAGAACCCGTCACTCAGGGAACGCACTTTCACTCGAACTGGGAGCAGCAAAAGTGTGAGCAAGAAAAGCGGTCTGAAGGTGAATGAGAGCACTGGCTTAGCTAGCCCCCCCTGCCCCCTGTAGTTTATCAATTTTGTACGTGTGTACGTATATATGCAGACATAGAAATACTTAAAGTATGCTTGAATTCCCCCTCTCTCCCCAAAAAAGCTTTGGCGACGCCGCTGAACGAGAAAGTCTGGTTGAAAAGAACTGTAGGAAAGCCGTATGGCAGATTTTTGCAAATCGTTCCTGAAAGGAGCTGCAAAATATACTGGAACTGCCCATTTTGGCTCAAAGAACTTACATGTACTGTAAAGAGAGATGCGAGAGATATCAAAACTTTCGGCAACCTGTTTTTCTTTATTCTTGAAGAAAATTTTCTAAAACCTGCTTCGCTGTCTTTCTGACTTGTGATGCAGGAGGTAGGTGCCTTTGTGCAGCCACAGAAAGATGAAGAACAAATGCCAACCCATCGAGTGTCGTCATGGGAAGGTAGAAAATGGGAGTGTAAGTAAGAAAAGTAATAAAATGAGATGTGCAAATGACTTTTGTTTTGTTTGTAATTTTCTTCTTCAAGGCTGCTTCACCAGGCCACATGAGAAATTTTAGTTGGATACTAGAATTTGTTGCAGGCCCAAGGAAGAGCTTTGTACCACAAGCATTTTTAATTGATTCATTATGAGCCACTAAAGCATGCATGATGCGAGTAGGTGAGCTTGAAACATTTGCCACTCGCCCTTGTTTAGACCTGGCAAGCCAAATTATTTCTTTGCCCTCTTCGGTATTGGAGCAACTAGAAGCCGGAAGATAACACAACGAAAATACATCAACACGTCATGCAGATGCAAGGGTAGATGTGCATGACACGCCCAAGCCAGGTAATTCACGAAACGGTGTTGTGTTGTTTCGGCATTGTCTGTAGTGTACAGCTTGTTTCTGCAAAACGAATCAGCATGTTTGAAGAGGCTGGCATGAATCATCTATCATTACCACGATACATAGCGTCGCACCAGTGGAAAGGTTGTAAGGGACGATGCACCAGAAATACCCCAAGTGTCTTCATGGTTGGCGCTGCCACAACGCGAGAACGGCGAGGACACGAATGCAAACGAAATGGAGGTCGCTCAGTCTGGCTTGATTTGAACTAAAAACAAAGACTATTAAAAAGGTGCACATATTTTGTTTATATGTTTGAATATTTTATCAACTTTCATTAATCGATTCAAGCAACATTTTACAGAAATTACAGATGTAGTCTCAAATAATTACTGCAATGTCACATACTACTGGCATTCTGAGGGGGGGGAGGGGGGGCATGTTGCACAAATTACACATGTAGTCTCGAATAAATATTGTAGTGTCACATACTACTGGCATTCTGGGGGGAAGGGGGACCTACAGAAGGCCTTGAAGAACAGCAATTTTTTATTAATGTCCTTTGTAAAACACACGCCTGTATCCAAATTTGCAAAGAAAAAACCCAAGCCCCTAGCCCCCCCATGGCTATAGGCCTGCATTACCTCCTCCCTGTTAGGGTGAGTGCCCGTGAGATGAAGAGCAAGCGGCGTTCAGTCTTACATTTCACCTTTTTCCGGGGCATGTAATGGTGAAAATTTTGGCAGACGTGATCGTGAGCGCCCAGTGCATGCCCTTGTTAGCTCGAAATACTCAAACCTGGTGGGAGCCCTCAATGTGCTCACAAATAGAGAATTGACCCTATGTAATTAGACCCTGTTATTACGAGGCTAAATGCTTTTCTGGCTTTCTTGCGGTCTGGCTACTTGTTCTTGTGCTGTCTTTCTCAGCCATGGGAACAAGACAGAGACTCAGGAGCGTGTTTATGCAATGGTGGAAACTTAATTAGCTCATCATGCTTGACCGTAAAATGAGACACCATGTTCTGCAAACCATGCGGGAAAAAGGACAATTTCGCATGGCGAAGTTCAATTATTGGTGCCTTTGTGCCATCACAAACTATCATTTTTTTTCCTTTCCTGTCATAGACACAGGTCAAGCACGTCTCTCTTTGAAAATTCTAATTTTTGTAAAAGTTGATTGCACCTATATTTATGATTTTGGGGGCCTAACACTGTGTTTTGGCTGCCTATTTCTGGTGCCTAAAACACAATTTTTAGTGCCTAAACATCCAGCCTCTGGTTATGGCACTTGCCTTGGGGTTATGGGCTTTGTACCCAGGACAAGCGTGTGCAAGGTTTTTCTTCTGAGTAAGAGGGGGAGGGCAAAGAATCGCCTCTGTGCCCATCCCTAATAAGCTAATGTATGCAGCACACTTTG
Organism: Rhipicephalus microplus; assembly: GCF_043290135.1. Lineage (NCBI taxonomy): Eukaryota > Metazoa > Arthropoda > Arachnida > Ixodida > Ixodidae > Rhipicephalus > Rhipicephalus microplus. The sequence continues at coordinate 91,420,673 of NC_134701.1, forward strand.
CCCCCCTCCTAATGAATTGGGGGCACTTCACCCGCTACCTATATGCACGCTTATGGTACTTAGGTTCAAATGCCGTTTTGAAATTATATTGAGTTTTATTTATTTCTTCTCCTCTCCCTTCTCTTCTTCTCTCCACTTCACAAAATAAAAATTTTGTTCAACGAGTGCCTCTATGGGCGTAGCAAAAGGGGGTCAAGCCCCCCCAACTCCAATGAATTTCTTTTTTTGCTTGCATATGTAGACACACACGCATACAAATGCACAGACAATCATACATAGGTAAGGTTGAATCCCCCACCCCTAAAAAAAAAAAAATTCTGGCTAGCCCTTTCTTCTTGAGCTGCTCGCTTTATTGTCTCTCTCACTCCAGGATCTGACCTCGTTTCCACCGCTCCCCGTTATTTCGCTCTCTCCATCTAATACCCTCACTTTTTTAGCAGGTACTGTGCTTAGTAGTGGGACTGGTCCAATTGCATGGCGTATACATCCACACTTTTTTCGTACACTATGCGGGCTAACTCCAAGTCTACAGCAACCCCGCTGTTAAAAATGAATTTTCTGCATGTCTTTTTTTTTTTTCGTCATTCCGCAGCCCCTATTCATTCTGCTTTAAAGTCTGCCGAATATGCCCACTTTAAATTTGGCGCGAATTGTGGCCTCCCCTAGGAGGCGCTAAAAAAAGACGCGCTCGCTGACAGTAGTCCCAGCAGGTGTTCTGTGGTAGTCTGTTTTTTTGTTTTTATTTGATGGGTGACGACGTTTTTCGGCTTGTATAACTGTAAACGCCTGACGTGCGACAGTTAGCACATCTGTAACACTCCAATGGTGCATTGCTGCGTCCCCTTTTGTAAATCGGTCAGCGGTAGATCGAGAAACGTTTCTTTTCACGAGCTTCCAGCCGACGAGGACTTGCGCTCACGATGGAGAACAAACATCGGCTTGAAGGACCTCGTCAGTAATGACAAGTCGGCGTCGACTCTCGTTTGTAGAAAGCACTTTCTTTAGACAGATTATGCGTCCGATAGCCGCTCGAAGCGATTACTGCCAGGAGCTGTGCCGACCGTGTTCGAAGATTAAGCACCACGGATCGACTCAATGCCTCACCAAGATCGAAAGCCGAGAAAACGAAAAGCTGCGAAGGCAGAACGCAGCTTTGACGAAACCAGTAAGGCGCACAACGACGAACACGACCAGACACAACTTCACCACATCGCGAGCGATGACCGACCGAGTCGACCGTCGTCGCTTGTGGTGAAGCTCCGAAGGCAAGCCGCTTACGAGCGCTGGAAGTGTGCGACGCTCGAGGAACAACTTTCCGAGCAGAGAAAGGTGAACAGTTGTTATCACGACGACAGGCACCATGCTTCAGTCAGCAAAATTATCGCGGACGCGCAAGCGGGAAACAAGAGAGCGCTGTCGCTGCTCGATCAACTAGAAAACTACGCAGAGGATCGACTGCGTCGGACGCGCGCACAATCCAGCCCGCCGGTGCTGTGTCGCTCCATGGTCAGCAACGCTTCCTGGGTTCGAAAACCGTCTCGAAACGACTCCTGCACAGAGCAGCCGTCAGGTGCCACCAGTGGTCGCTAGTGACCACTGCACGCGAGGCAGCATGCGTTCTAGGTTCACCTACTGGCAAGCGCCCATTTACACTCGCTCGGAGTAAGCGTTCGCTAGGCCTTTTCTCCTGCATAGAAGCGTGCGTAGAGTACTGTGCCTTCCCACTCTGGGCCTCGAGCTTGCTCATCCCGATCATGGAGGAGAGCGACCAACAACAGCCGCAACTGCTGAGCGTCTGCATGGAAGGTGAGGCCCGCGCCAGTGTATCGGGTCGGTTCGGGTGGCACTCGGAGCGCCATGATGATCGCGTGTTGATGGTTGCGCGACGGGTGTGACCGTGGTACAGCTCGCGTGTGCACTGTGCGTGTTTCTGACATCAAAGGCGTTTACGTTACCACGCGTACCACGAGTGATGTGTTCTGGTGCTCGACATGTGTTGCCGCTTAGCGCAGGCTTGCTCTTGATACATTCTTTGTAAACGCGCGAATCAACTTTGAATCTCGTTTGGTATGGGTCTTGTCGGAAGTTGGTTAGTCCAGGCGCAAAGCGAATGCTCTCTCGAAAAGTTGAACAAAAAAAAAAAAATGTTCCCTCTTCACCCACTGTGCTGAAATATGGCAGAGACTGCTGCGCGGCGCACATGCCACCCCCACACAAAAACGGCTGCTGCGCTGCACGGAAGTGACGTCATGCATTTTTTGGTTAGGCGCTTTATTTGAATATTCGGAGTGCTTAGCGGTACGTCTAGACGTAACGATAGAAGCAGTAAAAGTTACGCCCAAACATAAAAAAAACATGTTAATTAGGTTCAGCGTGACAATAATGCAAAGCCGTCTTGTTAATCGTTCCCAACCGGTTGGCAGCTGTGTCGTAGTAGGTTGAAGCGGCGAATAATAACTGGTGAGGTCGGTGGTTTGAGCCTTATTGCAGTCTGTGTTACTTTTTCTTTTTTTGTTCGCGCATGTATTGTTTTAACATTTGCGCATCCTCATCGGCCTCCCGTCAGCCTGACTTGCTGCTGGTAGTAGTCCTATGCACAGGCCCTTTAATATTGGATGTTTTACGACTCTCGCAGAATTGGCTATATTTACTATGATAAAGTGTTATGCAAATTATTGCTTTTAATCGGTGAGACGTAAAAGGGCACAAACAACTCAAATGCAGCTGGCTGCATTGGTTTCTCCGGCACACGTGTCAGGAATGTTGATTTCCACAGTTTATCAAAGTTTTGATGACAGAAAGGCGCACTGCAACATAGTCTCAGGAAATTTTTTTCTTTTTTATGTCGCTCAGTGTACCATCATCTACCGAGATAACCGGCAGGCCGCTTCAAAATACTGACGTGCCACCGCAATGGTCTAGACGATCAGCACTTAATAAACGATGGATGGATGAATTAATGGATTGATGTGACTGTACCCTTTAGATCAGGCGGCAGCAAACGCCACCTAACCATACTACCTAGTGAACCACCAATTAGATTTCTCTTTTTTTTCTTTTTAAATAGTGAAGTATAGGATTGGTACTTTGCAGTGAATGGTTTAATTTTCACTCATGCCTTGACTTTAGCCACCAATCAGATAACCTCCTTCTAGTTAATTCTACCCGCTTCAAGTCTATTTTGCCCTCCCTGTCTCTAAACACCAGTGCTTTGAAAAACTCTGCGCCATCATCCTGAACTATAGGGTGAAGCTTTTTACAGAACATTATCAAGTGTTCGGCACTTTCCTGTTCCTCTCCACACGCACTGCATACTTTGTCTACCCCTTCGTATTTGGCCCGATATGTTTTGCTTCGCTATACTCCTGTCCTCGCCTCAAACAGTAGAGAACTACCCCGAGTATTATCATAGATCCTTTCCTTGGCAATTTCCTGCTTAAAAGTTCGATAGATCTCTAGTGCGGGTTTCTTAATAATGCCAATTCTCCGCATATCGGTCTTGGCTTCCTTCACTCTTGGCTTCCTTCAAACTCTATGGGGCTGGCTGCTGCACTGCACGGCGCAGCAGCCAGCCCCATAGAGTTTCCTAATATACACTAGAGGGAACTCTGGCGCTAGTGTCAATGAGAGCTGCAACGCACGGCGCTTCGGCGAGCATGGGATTGATGGGTAGTACACACATTTGTCTCATCTTCGTACTTTTGGCCTGCTTGTGGCTCCGTGTGTGTTTGTTTGGCTTGGAGCTGTTTTCTCACGAAACAAAAAAAAAAAACAGCAAATGCTCAGCGGTTGCACTTCCCCACCTTATTATTTTAAAATTACCTTTCTAAATCGGGTCATAAAGTTCAAAGGGTTCATTGTTTCCTTTGAAACAAAACCGAAACACGGCAATAAACGAAGCCGCAAGTACGATTCGCCACCCGCAAGTACAAAGACTAGGCAAATGTGTGTACTACCAATCATTCCCATTGTCGCTGAACGATCGCAGTGACAGAGTCCCCTCTAGTTAATTTTAGGAAACTCTATGGCCAGCCCCACACAGAAGTTACAGTGTACTAAAAGGGGGCAGTGGAGAGCCACCTCGTTCACTCCAATGTCTCCTTCTAGTAGCGGGTGACAGTAGCGGCGGCGCTTTAGCCCCATGGTACTGTAGCTGTGGTCGCTGTAGTCCCATGGTACTGTAGTCCCATGGTACTGGCATGGTAGTCCCATGATAGGATCAGGGGAATGCACATAGATGAATGTGGCTCCAGAAGTTTGGGTAGTGATCACAAATGTATGAAGCTAAGTTTTGGAAGAGCTGTGAAAGTGGGAAGGAGACAAGATGAGCAACTACAGGAAAAATTTAATTCAGAAAATCTAATAGAAATAGCTACTAAACAAATTGAGAAAGTAATCACTGAGGATAATAAAACAGTGTGCACATACACTAATCTAATTAGACTGTTTCAGCTAGAGCTTGCTAAGGCACGTGACAAGTTACCCCGGAAAAGCAGACACAAACCCAAGAGTTGGTGGGATCAGGAAGTTAAGAGAGCCATAGCAAAATGTCAGGAAGCCTCTAGGGAACACAGACATGCTAAGCATCGGGGTGAACCGAGAGATGATGTTGAAAGAAAATGGGACATCTTTATAAACTGTAAAAGAGAACCATCCCTTCTGATCAATGAAAAGATTAGAATGAAGGGAGCTCAATGGCTGGCAGAAGTACATAAAAAGAATAGAAAGGCAGCTGCGAAATTTTGGAACCATCTAAACTCCCTAAGAAATGAGACAAGCCTAGAACAGAGGTTTATAACTACAGCTCAAGGTGCTAGGCTAGAAAGGGGCGAAGCTATTGAATATATAAGAACAAGGGTGACAGAAAAAATTCTACAAAGAAGCGCTTTATGCACCACAATAGACAAGGATGAATAAAGTGTTGAAATGGCTCCATTTTCACAAGGAGAGTGGGAAAGGGCCGAGAAGATGGTTCCTAGTAGTACATCAACAGGCCCAGATGGCATTCCAGTTATGCTGATAAAGACATTAGCTCCGAAGTCTAAACAGACTTAGAGAGAGGCAGAGAGCGAAACAATAATCGATGGTGAAGTCCCCGATGTATGGAAACTTAGCAGGATGAGCATGATCTATAAAGGAAAGGGGGACAAAGCTGACATAAACAACTACCGTCCTATAACAGTGACATTAGTGGTCTACAGGCTGGCGATGCAGATTATAAAGGAAAGACTGCAAGCACAGATAGAGGATGAGAGGTGCTGGGAGAACTGCAGAATGGGTTTCGGAAACACAGGACGTTGGAAGACAATCTGTTCTCACTGACGAAGTGCATCGAAATAGCAGAAAAAGAACACAGGCCCCTGTGGCTAGCATTTTTTGATATCAAGGGAGTATATGGTAGCGTGGTTCAAGAGGACTTGTGGGGAATACGGGACACACTAGGCGTGGAAGATGGCAGTCACTAATCTTTTAAAGGATATGTATAAAAGTAACAAGGTAGTTATAAAGTGGGAAAAACAGGTATCCAAGCCCACAGAGGTAAAACGGGGGCTTAGGCAGGGGTGTCTCCTGTCACCCTTATTATTCATGATGTACCTACAAGGATTAGAGGCCAAATTAGAGAGAAGTGGACTAGGCTTCAACCACTCTTTTGTCAAACTAGAAAAACTCATTGAACAGGCACTACCAGCATTGATGTACGCAAATGATATAGTGCTAATGGCCGACAACAAGGAAGATTTGCAGAGATTGGTGGACATCTGCGGTAATGAGGGAGATAGGTTAGATTTCAGATTCAGTAAGGAAAAATCAGAAGTCATGATTTTTAATGACAACGAAGGTATTGAGCTTAGAATACAGGAGGTCACGCTAGAGATAACAGATAAATACAAATATCTGGGCGTATGGATAAGCAATGGGACCGAGTACCTGGGGGAACACGAAATATACGAGACGACTAAAGGCAACAGGAATGCAGCGGTAATGAAAAACAGGGCACTGTGCAATTACAATAGGTATGATGTTGTGAGAGAAGTATGGAAAGGGGTCATGGTTCCGGGTCTGACGTTCGGCAATGCGGTCTTGTGCATGAGATCAGGAGCTCAAGCAAGATAAGAAATTAAGCAACGTGGAATAAGTAGGCTTGCTTTAGGAGCTCACGGGAATACACCAAATCAGGGAGTACAAGTTGATATGGGATGGACATCATTTTAGGGCAGGGAAGCTAGCAGCAAGATAAAATTTGAGAAGCGATTGAGAGAAATGAGGGAAGAGCATTGGGCTAGGAATGTTTTCAGCTACTTGTACATGAATGCCGATAAAAAATGGAGGAAGCGAACCAGAAAATTGACGGGTAAATACTTAGAATATGGCAGAGGGCCAAACCAAAAACAATTATCGGTTAAGAAGGTGAAGGAAGCCAAGACCGATATGCGGAGAATTGGCATTATTAAGAATACTGCTTTTCTCGTTCTAAGCACATTCACCCCCTTCACATTCCAATGAAGCGTATGAGCACCACAAAGCCCTTTCGAAAATTGCTGCATGAATGTCATGCCTTATTGCAAACTTCCTTGTGTGCAGAGAGAATTGGAGAAATGAATAAAGGTAGGGGAGTGTTGTATGGAAAAAATAGTCAACTCTGCCATTCCATGGTCATGGCTGTTCATTTCAAACACATGATTGCTAATAAAAGTGTCACTTGTAATTTGTTGCAAAAGATAGCACCATTTTCCTCACCTGACTCAATAGTCACTTTCTTTCTCGGACGAGCCCTCTTACTATGTGACATGCAGCAAAATAATGTTGCATAATTTTATTACAGAATCTCACCTATGGTAAACCCACAAGCTGTTATGATGCACTAGTTTATAGAATTGTCCACAACATTCAAAATGAACCATGCGACATAAACCATAGAATGTTCCTCAGGATAACAGCCCTCAATGCATAACAGTGCAAATTTGTGTAGATGTGCTGCATTCAACTTCCGGATTTTCTTCTGCAAAAGTGAACCATTCATAGTAGCAACCCACTATCATACGTAGCGACTGATGCTAACCTACCATCTTTTCTAACCTTCTTGCTAGACACTAGTTTGACCTACATATTCGATGTTACTACCTCTTGTGATATGTTCATATTAACCCTTCGTGGTCTTAAGCCCTTACCCGGTATTTGGTCATTGCACTCAGATGGTTCAAATTTTGGGTGTCATGCAACAGAAATCCTGTAGTACAAAAAAATATGTTAGGGGGCTTATTCGATAATTGTTCCTCTGCACTCTTTGCTACGAGGGGTACTTAAGCTTAGTATGGTACTGCTTAAAGCATTTGCCAGGGCAAAGGCCTGGATTTTTTCTACATGTCTTTCAGCAGAAGACTGTTTCCTAACTGCTGCCTTTCTATCACAGTACCCAGTGTGGTCCTTCCCATTGCCATTTTTTGGTCATGCCCTGACCGCACCAAGTCCCAAGGAATTCTGGCTGACAGGTAGAGGGATGAATGGAGGCAGAGGGGTCACAGCCTCTTCCCCAGTGATTCTTGACGGGTGCTTATAAATGTAATTTTTTTCTCTCGCTCTGCCATTGCTATTTGTATTCTTGTATATAAGCAGGAGTCCTCTTTGGTGCTACAATCATCATTGGACCTGCTTAATTATGTTAGTCTCACCCATAGGATGCATGGTCGTTGCCAAGAGGGGGGGGGGGGGGATTGGAAATGTTTAAACTCCTTGAAATTTTAAACGCAAAGCATTTCTTAGTGAACTCTCTATCTATCTAGCCGCTTACGTTTGGGTGCTCTTATGGTCACCCCTTTAACTTCGTGTGAACCAAAATTAGCATGGGAGGTCAAGATGGTTTGATGAATATGACGTGCTGGTCAGGACATCAATAATGTCACAATTCCGTCGCGTACATAGTCCAACACTTCCCGCCTGATGGTGGCACATACCCACAGGCAGGTATGTGCCACTGATATGCGTGTATGTACCACAGGTGATTGACACTTTGTATGTACTGAGGAACAACGAGAACACATGGGCAATTTTAACGCGTGAGCGTTAAAAATTGCTTGACATCGGTAGCGTCGACCCGACGAATGCAAAGAATTAATGTCAGGGTCCAAGCTGGAATCGAACCCAAGCATTCTGCGCGGCAATGAAGCATTGTACCACAGAGCTGCGCCAGGTCTCGGAAATACTTTTCAAATAGACTCTAATCTTCGTGAAACGACAATAGTGGTTGCAGTGCTACCTTCCCAATTTTATAAACATTACATATGTACTCCTTTGATACAGCCCTCACGTTGGGTTAACGTCAATTGTGGTTAGTTTCCAAGCACTGAAATTGATTTATGTAGCAGTGTCCAGGGCCAGCATCCTCGCGAGCATCAGCACTTTATATCAGCTTCTGGTGTTGCTAATATGTATGTTCCTGTCGGCACCGTTGTGCTAGTGCAAACAACTGGTTATATAAACATCTGCAACACTTCAACATATGTCTGTGCGTACAATATTTGTACATATATTTAGCGTCATTTTACGGCACAAAATTGCAACACGGTCACCTTCCCTCCGCATGCTTCGCATAATGTCAATGCCTAGGTACGTGGCATCTTCCGGATTTTTTTTTCAATTTTGCTTGCATATATTGCCGCGACATCTTGCCTGCATTCAAACAACGCGCCCATCACCGCGCGCACAGGGACATACATGCGCGCTGTCTAGTGTTGTGAAGAGACGATGATGATGGCACGAGCACCCAGCTGGACCCAGCTAATGTGCGCCACGCACTCGGGACTTCTCTTGAAGAGGAAAAAGAAGGCAGACATCTTTGGTGTTTGGCTGTAACGTTCTACGACCATAGAGCCTTTGAATTGTGGGCACAGGTTCGCCCTTTAATAAATAGGTTTTATTACACCCCCCGAGTCCTTCAACATTGTTTCAATATATGCACGTACACATACAAATGCACGCATGAACATACATAAAGTATGATTAAACTCACCCTCTCTCCTAGAAAAAATTTCTGGCTACGCCCTTGATGTGATGCCCACATAGAAAGCGTAGGCATTGAGTTAGCAGCACGCATTGAGTGGGAAAATCTTAAGTCCCCTTGAAGAAGTGCTGTACTTAACTGGAGATAATGAGAACTGCGATTCGCATTTGCACAACAATGTCGAGAGTTAGCGCTGCCCACATTAATAAACAGAAAATGTGAGAAAGCATGTGTATGGAGAGGTTTCCGATGTACATGCTTCATAATATGATATGAATACCCTTGCAATACTCTTTGTAATAAAAATAAATATGGGTACAGAACCGATCAATATATTCAATGTGGCCCTCAATGACATTTTATATATGTGACTAGCCCCTATTGTAGAACTTCCTCAGATATAACTCTACACCTATGAGCGGCAAGGTTTCTGTTGGTTTTACAACCGGTTCATGAATATAAGTTGGCTGAGCTGAGCACTGCTACCAATTATCTCATCCAAAACCTAGAAGCCATCCAAAACCGCGCTGCCGGATTCGCCTTTTCCGATTACTCATCGTTCACCAGTGTAACAGACTTAAAGAAACGTGCCGCATTCATTCCCCTTAGTCAACGCCGAAAAACTGCGCGGCTCGCATTATTCCACAAATTCTATCCCGCATCCCCACCCAGCATTTACGTCACCCAACGCCCCCATTTCTCTGATCGTTGTTGCAACACTATGCAAGTACATTACCCTCATCCCAAAACTACCACATTTGCAGAATCTTTCTTCATTCGGACAGCTAAGGAATGGAACGCCCTACCGGGTACCATTGTTAGCATTCAGGATGCAAAAGCCTTTAAAAATTCCCTGACAATCATTACTGAACTGTAATAGCTAACTGAACTGTGACCTGCCATGCTATTTCTTGTATAATGGTTTCTAGTGTCATCTTCCTAGTATGGCATGTATGTATATTTTGTGTACTTAGCAATGTTTCGAAACCTTTTAAGTGGTACCTTTTGTCACTGAAAAATGTTTTCATCCAGAGTCCTCAAACAAATGTACCTGTTACCGCCCCCCCCCCCCCCCCCTCTTCTTGTATGCCCACCCCTCATGTAATGTCCCTTCTGTTAGGGACCCTTGAGGAAAATAAAATAAATAAATAAATAAATTACTGCAGGCGAGCAGGAGATGGTGATCCATGTGGAGAATGCCAGAAGCTTACAGGGAACCACATTAGTGCCTGTGCAGGTGATCCCAGACGTGTCAGCGATTCCCCGCAGTGGTGGTGAGTGATGTCTGTCAATGTTTCTCTTCGTTGTTGTAAACCCGTGGACAAAGCTATACGGGCCACGGGAGTGAGTGCCAAAATCACTGTCTACACTGTATCGTGCGGAGTCGTATCCTGCCTAGGAAATTGCTTTGGCACAATTGCTGCCAAAAGCATTACACTGACAGAATTCGCCAGAGAAACACTTTCGACAGCAGACTGCTCGCCACTAGATGGCAGAGGTGTACGTACTTTTGCTCACAGTTGTACATCATGGGGGAGAGGGGGGGGTGCTGCTCGCCTGCCCTGAGGAGTTGTTTTCACCTTGAGGCGTGTCCTTTGGGCGTGTCCTTCACCATGAGCACCAGCCGAACTATAGTCATTGCTGTGTTCCCGCGATAGTGCCACCTGGTAACGAGGATGTGCTGGGCACTCTCACTCTTGGTTCTTGGTACTGTTCGTGGACGGTCGACGCAGGTGAAAGAGCAGTGGGGTGATTTTACAGGTTGTCCCCCTGGCTCTCTAGTGCACAAACATCGAATTGCATTCCTGTTATTTTTGTGTGTCACATCGTCTTTTGTGTGGATTAGATTACTTTTATAATTTGGCTAAGGGTCTCACTATATAAATAAATTGATGTTAGGATCGGTAAAATTCACAGTTGTGGGATTCCTGTTACTTACAGTTGCTATCTTAGCTCGCTCTTTGCCATAGTTCTCAATTTATGGCTCATGTGGACTCACATTGCTTAGAATTTTTGTATATGTACAGGCACTATAGATCCTATACTTTTATTTTTCACTGGGAACCACAAATTGTTGTGTGAATGTGTCATAGCCCCTTTAAGGCTTGTGTGTCACATCATGCGCACACTTCACAGGTATTGAGTGGAACAGCCGGGAGAGCAAGGTCCTTCTGGAGCACTACGTGCGCTATGTCCCTCAAGTTGGCCCGGACAAGAAGTTCCGCAGCAAGAAGGACATGTTCAAGCGCATTGCCGAGCACATTTTTGAAGAGACAGGCAAGCCACGCACGGGAGAGCAGTGCGAGAACCGGTACAAAACTATCATGCGCCGCAAGAGGCGCAATGGAGAAGGGAGCACCACTGGACTCACCAGGGCCCGCATTCTCCTGCAGAAGGCAGCTGCAGGAGAGGACAAGGAGGAGGAGGAGGAAGAGCACATAATGGTTAGTGCCCTGTAGTCATCTGTATGCTTCAGTGTTGTGGATGCAGCAGATTGACCTCACCATGTGATGTGCAGATACGCGATTTTCCTGCCGTGGCACTGCCATCATCGCAGTAGTAGCACTGAGTGCAGCTGATGCATTTGCTTTCTGCATGTTTAAGGTGTGGGAGTGTTTTCCACCAATCCTCGGCGCATAAGACTACTTAGGTATTTTCGTGGAGCACTGTGTCCATATTTCTAATATAGTAGTTTTATTTTGGGTTGACTCGCATTCTAGCACTGCACTGAGAAGAAGAGTGCTTACATGTGACCAGGTTGTTGGTTGATATTCCTACGTTGCTTGGTAGCTACCACTCAAATGTGGTAACCATTCAGTCTTGGCAGGATAACGATAGAGTATGCGAGAGAAAGTCCCCGAGATAATACTACGAGATAAGCATGTGGCTGGGCCGAGTAAAATTGGCAGCTATTGCTACAGTAAGTGTATGGCCTTCAATTGAACCACCACTTAAGTTTGTGATGCCACCTGACTGCCACCTTTGCTTTCCGTGCCGTACTCTATTTTTACCCTTCAGGGCAACCTAGTAAGATAAGATTGCTCAACTCAAGGATGCAGGTCTAATTGTTAAAGTAATACACACGTGCACACATACAAACAGAGAGAGAGAGTAATTGCTTGTTGGACCAACGAATAATTTTTACTGTTATAGACTCTGAAAGAAATACTTTCAGGGTTAGCATTCACTTTCAAGTTGCATGTTGCTGTTGCGAAACTAAAGCTGAATATATATTGACCAGTCATGTCAATCGAACGTAAGCTTTAGGACTGTCATTGGGTATCTTATCATTGTGCATGAATGTTGCTATGATTAATGTACATTGGTATTTCCACTAACAGTTTCCCAAGAGGGTCCCTATTGTAATTTTATAATGTGTTTTTCTGTTGTAATTGTCATAAGTCTAAACACTACATGGTCAGCTCTTTTGGTTACTGGTGTTTTCTGGGCAAGTGGGGGGAAAATCTTTTGTTTGATGGCACATTAGACTAGCATTTATAGAGCAAAGCTTTACTGAAGAATTTCCTAAATACGTCATTGAAGTGTTATTTATTATAAAAATACCATTTGTCCAAAGGCATATCTGTACAGGGATGTCACATAGGGGAAAAAATGCAAATAATAGTTGTAAGGTGCACGCTCCAAGAGTAAACACCAACACTAATCACACGAAGCACATAGCTTTTGCTAGTAGGAATAAATGCCATGCATCATCTCAGGTATGTCTTAAGGTATTCACAGGGTCTTCCAAGAAAAAAAGGCAGATCTCGGGAAGATAAAACCTTGAAGAGATGAAACATTTTTGAATATGGAGTTAGGTAAGATTGCTGAACTCAAGGATGTAGGTTTAATTGCCAAAGTGAATACACATGCATGCGCAAACACAGAGAGAACACGCGGTATCAATGGAGCCAGTGTCAGCGACAGGTACCTGCGATGTCCTGAGTTCACGAATTTTTCCTCTTGCAAAGTCTTGGTCATTTGTGGACTTCACATTCTGGGACAATTTTTTTTTTTCGTTTTTTAGAGCTGCCTTTCGTGTGACAAGGAAGTTTTCGATTATGGTCATGTCTTTGTGGCATGACCATAACAGTTACCTCCAAGCTAGCGGTGTGCAAGTTAAGTATCCCTCTAAATTACACAATCATCTGCATGTAATCTGATCAAAATTGCACGGCAACATGGCTTCATTACTGTTTTTATAGCTTGCTTACAATTAGTAGGCAGTTAATCTCCTGTCCTTTATGATATTTACAATCGTGAATAACCATTTGTTGAAACCTGCCAGTATATGATGAGAGTACTGGTGGAGTGGCTGCTGGTCTTCCTTTTATTTATGTGTTTGTGACATGCCCTGACGTCTGGTCTTAAATGCACCCAGGAGGAAGAAGAACCAGAGATTGAAGACGAGGAAGGTCAGTGCAAGAAGGAAGAGTCACAGCAGGAGGAGGCCGAGGACGACGAGCCAGAGCTGCTGGCAGAACTGGCTGCCATGGGCGATGACGAGCAGCGGATGATCCGACGAAGTTCGAGGAGGCGCAAGAATGCTTCGACGATCGACCAGCAGCTGCTGCTCGACCGGCTGCACGAACTGCACGAGCAGCGCGAACGAAGGCGGGACGAGCGGGAACGCCGCAGGGACCTCAGGCACGCCGAGCAGATGAGCCTGCTCCGAAGGATCCTCAGTGTGCTGGAGCGGCAACCGCTTACGGTGTCATCGACAGCAAGACGAGTGTCTGCGACTCACCGGTGACATCTGCTGTCTACCACCGTGTGCGTTGAAAAATGTGTGAGTGCTGTATTTACGTCTTGCTGATGTTGTAGCTATGAACTACATCGATGACAAATGAACCTTATCTCATAGCGACTTGAGTCTTTTCGTTGGTTGCTAATAAGAACCATGGCAAGTTTTCTGTGTGATTGTTTTTTGTGTTGCTAAAATGTCTTGCTTCATGGTTTAGCTTGACCTCTCACGTAGAAGTGTACAGCTGGCCTAGTATGTGTTCCACAGTCTGATGAAACACTGAGCTTATATTCACATGCACCGAAAGGTCTGAATTCTTACTGCGTTTTGCTGGCCTCATGTGCTAGATTAGCTGAAGCCACGTGCATCATACTTCTGAGTGGTCAGTGTTATAACCAGCATGGTTTAATATTCAAAACTGAAGTTATTGTTTATGACAAACTGAGTTTTGACGGCAGGTTTTAATTAATGTGAGGGCAGGCAGCTTTCTGTGGACACTAGTCGATGTTCTCGTTTAAACAAGTTTCTCTTTTGAAGTTATTTCTAGTCTATTTGTTTGGCGCTTTGGACTTTGCAGAAAAGGAGGCATACCTGTTTTGAGGCACATTAAAGTCACCGGGAAATATTGCTGTCATTTTGTGTATGAGTACTTTGAAGTGCTGCATTGGTGCTCACTCCATTTGTTTCAAACCTTATAAGGGCAAAAAGATTACTGTTGATGTGTATCAAGCAGCATAGAATGGTCAGCCTTTTGTTTTGCCTTCCTGCAACAGGCTGTGTTTGTGGCATTGTAAATAAAGTTCTGTACATAACTACGGATTGTTTCTTCCACTTATACCCCCTTCAGACACGAATTATGATCCACTGTCTGTAAACTCGTCAAATTCACATGGCATGATTCCAGGGCACTCGACATTAATTCCAAGAAATAAGATCAAGGGATGCAGTGTTCTGAGCGAGTGTCAGTAATTAAAGTTAATTAACATGTAATTACATATCTAATTATTCTGCACTTAACATAAAAAATTCTATATTAGACCTAGAATGTCTGTTCTGCTTGTGTTTTGGTTGTACTTGCTTTGAGCAAAAAAAAATGTTTGACATTGGTCCTGGAACCTGGCACATCAAACGATCATTTAACATAATAGCGTCACCAGATGACTGATCCTCCTCTGAAACAGTACACAGTTTAATAAGTTCAAATGACCACTAGTTGAATTATATGTTGGTTTAACGTTTCAAAAAGGCCATATGATTATGAGAGACGCCGTTGTGGAGAACTCCGGAAATTTCGACTATCTGGGGTTTTTTACGTGCACCAAAATCTGAGCACACGGACCTACAGCATTCTCGCCTCCATCAAAAATGCAGCCGCCGCAGCCAGGATTCGATCCCGCAACCTGCGGTTCAGCGTCATTGTACCTTAGCCACTAGACCACCGCGGCAAAGCGCTGATTGTCCACTCAGGAAGCCTACACAAATGTGCACCCTGCATTCCAAGTCCTTTGAATAAATGCACGGTGCTTGACGTGCCTTCGAAGTTGATATGTACATTGTACACATCACCACTGAAACGCATGTGCATGCTTAGTTCGGCCTCATTTTCCAATGAACGCATTTTGACTTCTTGGATGTATGCAGTGACATTCCTATGGGATTGCGTACTACCTTGCATCTTTACTCATAGAGCAGCATATTGTGTGCCCATAAAGGCAAGAGGAATGGCTGAATCAGGCAGACATGGATTAGCTGACAACTGTGTTGTTTACGGTACCATAAATAATGCTGATCACAAAATCCGGCTATAACCGACTTAATCAGCATTCATAGTGTGCTTGCTTCCAGGGCTAGTTGGTTCGTTGCAAGATATGAAACAATGAGCAACATTGGAAAAAATGACGGCAGAAAGTGTAGAGAGTGCAGACTTGCACCTGTTTATGCTGCTGATGAGACTAGGTATATATACATATTAAGGCCCAGCTTGTAAGAAAAAAAAAACAATGCCCAAGGATAAAATACTTTGCCTAAAATGCACTGGGTAATAACAAAATTCTAATTGGCAAGTTTCTAAGCCTGAGCTCATCCTTGGTCAGTGCAAGCATTGAAATGCTAACACATTCCTTCACCACCTTAACTGTTTTGCTAGCCAGCTTAGTGGTCTGGTGGCAAGGGCGCTCGGCTGCTGGCCCGTAGGCCGCGGGATCGAATCTCGGCCACGTTTTCAATGAAGGCGAGAATGCTTGAGGCCTGTGTGCTTAGATTTGGGTGCACAATAAAGAACTCCAGGTGGTCAAAATTTGCAGAGTCCTCCATTATGGCATCTCTCTTAATCATGGCGGTTTTGGGACGTTAAACCCCAACAATTATTCATATTATTTACTATTTCTGTGATGCAATGGACCTTTGTGGCGGTAAATGATGTCACTTTCTTGAGCTTGTGTTTGCGAGGCTCAGTATGCCGACATGCAGACTTATCACCACAGTTACAGCACTGTAAGCTAAGACGGCCCTGGTTACTG
Organism: Rhipicephalus microplus; assembly: GCF_043290135.1. Taxonomy (NCBI): domain Eukaryota; kingdom Metazoa; phylum Arthropoda; class Arachnida; order Ixodida; family Ixodidae; genus Rhipicephalus; species Rhipicephalus microplus. Next base: position 91,436,934 of record NC_134701.1, read on the forward strand.
TCCCTTATATTTTTGCACTCTATGTTATTGCATGGGTTCGTTCTCTGACAAAGAAATGTTGTGGAACTGAAAGCAAAACGTCAAAACCTACACGTGTTCCAGTCTTCTTCAGCTTATGGGACATCTGGTGAATCTATGGGGTTGCAGCTACGTATTAACTTGCAAGCGTAGAAGCCTGCCAAATCATTCTTGTCACCCTGCAGGGCTGTTTTCTTTTCTTTCACAAGCCTTCAGCCACAGAGACCACAAGGGTTTCCAGGTATTCCACCTCAGACAGTCTTCTATCTTGCAGTGTTAGGCTTTCCTGGAACATATGCGTGGAAGACTTTGACAGCTCATTAGGGAAGCGAACTTTACAGCACCCATGCTTGTGTGTTTGCCTGTCCGTGTCTAAAGTGTCGCATTGGTTTAGATGGCACTTTACTCTGTCTGTGTCATCAGCCTTTTCAGTTTTGCACGCTGTTACATATGTCGGTATGCTGACTGGCTGTGCTACTTAACTTCTTAGTTACGTCCATAACATGCTGTTGCAATCTCCTTCTGTCCTCTTATATGTAATGAGCATACCGAATCAGTTGACTTCCTCAAATGGTTATGCATCACTGTTTCTTACGACTTTGACTGGCATTCACGTACAGTAACGTCTGCCAATAAACTCCGCCTTTGTTTTTTTACATGTCACTTGCTTTTCGCTATGGAGAACTGGTAACATTCAAATCTTTCATGAGGGAAGTGAAAGGGAGGAAAGGAGGAAAAGAGAGTGTAATGCATGGCTTAGCCTTGTACAGTATAAATCGAAGGACTATGTTATAACTTAGCAAAGTGATGGGAAAGAAAATTCGAGTAAGGTTGAGCAGGAGAGAAAGGAGGAATAATGGTAAGGTTAGAAGCAGTGAAAGGAGGATATAGAGCAATAAAGAAAGATAATGATTGATGGAAGAAAGAAGAATATTGTCACGAGGTTGTGATACACGCAGCACTTGAGAGGAAGCACGCAGGAGTCAGGGCGGTGTCAGGCGAACTGTTTATTGGGCGAACTTGTGCCCAGCAAAACGGGGCCAAACACGACTCATAGCAACAGCGGCGTGAACAGTCGTCGGCCGACGGAAAAAAAAAAGAAAAGACCCCCAGTGGCGCACTGCGCCGGCTTTTTATACACGCGTCGTAACGCGTTCCAAAGTGGCATACAAGATAAACGCGGCCTGCGTTGCGCTTAACAGAAAGTGATAGCGTCTTCCTTCGCAAACGAAAAGAATCGCACGTGTCAGTTTTTTATACACGCGTCGTAACGCGTTCCAAAGTGGCATACAAGATAAACGCGGCCTGCGTTGCGCTTAACAGAAAGTGATAGTGTCTTCCTTCGTAAACCAAAAAAACCTTACGTGTCACTACCCCCCTCTGAAAAAGCATCGTCCCGATGCTAAAGACCGAACATAAGAGAGAGTACATGCAATAAATTACATTAACAATGCGTCACAGCTAATCAGCGCGCGTAATAAGGTTTAAGTCGCACCACGTGTACGACTTCGGGTCGTGCACGGCGTCGTTGGGATGACGTTAAGCCATCGGGCACGACCTCATAGTCCAGTTCACCACGACGTCGGACTACCTTGTAGGGTCCAAAGTAGCGTCGCAGGAGCTTCTCAGACAATCCCCGTCGTCGTATCGGCGTCCAGACCCAGACAAGGTCACCTGGTTGGAATTCGGTGTGGTGTCGTCGAAGGTTGTAGTGGCGCCTGTCGACCGTCTGTTGGCTCTTGATACGCAGGCGGGCTAGCTGTCGAGCTTCTTCAGCGCGATCCAGGTAGCTGGCGACGTCGAGGTCTTCTTCGTCGGTGCCGACCGGTAGCATGGCGTCAAGCGTCGTTGTTGGGCTCCGTCCGTAGACGAGCTTGTATGGAGCAAACTGCGTCGTTTCCTGCACGGCCGTGTTGTACGCGAAGGTTACATACGGGAGTATGGCGTCCCACGTCTTGTGCTCGACGTCCACGTACATGGCCAGCATGTCGGCGATGGTCTTATTTAGACGCTCGGCAGTGGCGGGATGGTTACCTGCTCTTCTGTCACATTCAAGGCATTGTGAGCGACGTTGCAGTCTGACGCCGTTGCATTATCCGTGGACAGCGTGATTGACCTGGATCTTAGGTCGATTACTGCGCCTTGCTGGTCCAGGAAATCCATGCCTAAAATGACGTCTCGCGAGCATTGCTGCAGGACCACAAAATTCACAGAATACGTCTGGCTGTGAATCGTGACTCTTGCCGTGCAGGTTCCAGTCGGTGTTATAAGGTGGCCCCCTGCTGTTCGGATATCCGGTCCTTCCCATGCAGTCTTTACCTTCTTGAGCTTAGCGGCGAAGAGACCACTGATGATAGAGTAGTCGGCACCGGTATCAACTAGGGCGGTGACGCTGTGGCCGTCGATGATCACGTCGAGGTCGGTGGTTCGTCGTCTGGCGTTCCGGTTAGGTCGGGGCGTCGGATCACGGCTGCGTCGGCTTGGTCCGGTGCTGCTATGTCGCGTAGGCGGCGAGGCTTTGTCGTAAAGACTCTGCTCAGGCGGCGTACTGCGACTACGTCGGGAAAGTTCGTGCGTCGTGGTCGTCGTCATCGGCAGCGGCGGCGGCGGCGGAGGAGGATCTTCGGCATTGCGTCGTGCAGCAACCGCACCTCCATCGGTTGCTGCCTTTAGTTTCCCGGGTAGGGGCTTGGGGATCGGCCCCGGTTAGGGCCGGTGTACTGGCGGCGATCCGGGGAGACGTAGCGGCCAGGCGAAGGTGAACGGGATGGTCGTCGTTGTTGCCACTGCGATCCGGCGATGTAGTCGGCGATTTCGCGAGGTCGCTCACCTGGGCGCGGACGCGGCGCGTTCACGTCGAAGCCACGCAGTCCCATCTCACGGTACTGGCAGTAGCGGTAGGTGTGCCCGGCTTCGCCGCAGTGGTAGCATAGTGGGCGGTGGTTCGGGGTGCGCCAAACGTCAGTTTTCCTCGGCGAGCGCTGGATTACTGGCGAGCGGGAAGGCGTCGGGGGTGGCGGCGGTGGCTGGCGACGAAACTGCGGAGACGTTGGGTCCTGGTGTTGGCGAGGAGCGGCGACAGGTCGTCGTGCAGTAGCGGCGTAGGTCATCGCCTCCGGTTGGGGCTGTGGCCGTTCAGGAGCGCTCAGTGAGCGCTGTAGTTCCTCGCGGACTACGTCTTCGAGAGAGGCGACTTGGGGCTGAGACGATGGCAACATGCGGCGCAGTTCTTCACGAACAATAGCACGTATGGTCTCGCGCAGGTCGTCGGGGCAGAGTCCTCGGACTTCTGCGACGTCTGGCGACATGCGCCGATCGTATTGGCTGGTCCGCATTTTGTCGGGGAGCGGCAGGTATTCGGGCGGTAGTCCTTGTTGTCTTCGGCTCACTCGAACGACCGGGTCGGCGTCGTCCTCTTGCCGGCTTGGGCTTGGCTCACTGCTGGACGGGGGCGTACGGTACATGGACCGAGAAGCACCTCCACCAGATGTCACGAGGTTGTGATACACGCAGCACTTGAGAGGAAGCACGCAGGAGTCAGGGCGGTGTCAGGCGAACTGTTTATTGGGCGAACTTGTGCCCAGCAAAACGGGGCCAAACACGACTCATAGCAACAGCGGCGTGAACAGTCGTCGGCCGACGGAAAAAAAAAGAAAAGACCCCCAGTGGCGCACTGCGCCGGCTTTTTATACACGCGTCGTAACGCGTTCCAAAGTGGCATACAAGATAAACGTGGCCTGCGTTGCGCTTAACAGAAAGTGATAGCGTCTTCCTTCGCAAACGAAAAGAACCGCACGTGTCAGTTTTTTATACACGCGTCGTAACGCGTTCCAAAGTGGCATACAAGATAAACGCGGCCTGCGTTGCGCTTAACAGAAAGTGATAGTGTCTTCCTTCGTAAACCAAAAGAACCTTACGTGTCAATATGAAGAAAGGATCTATCAGCATTTCCTAGGTAACGGCATTCGCTCGCCAAGGCATTTTAAGAGCTAAGAAGGTTACGTCTACAAAGGCACATAAAAGCCAGAAAAGTGTCTGGATAAGCATAGAAAAGTCAGAAATGCGAAGCCGAGTTATGCCTACATTTACTATTTAAGCAATACCGCCTAGCTACCGATTGCTATATTGAACGCTGTTGAATTCAGCCATTTTGGTAAATTTCATAATTGTGCCATTTTAAGACAATTACAGAGGTCGTAGCAGCCCTCTGGGCCAGTCAAAGTTGACCAATGTCATAATTTCTTGAGGCTTAGATACAAAGCTGCCCCACATTTTTTTTTGTACTTTATCAAGAAAAAAGGAACTATAGACACATTTCGATGATTTTCCGCAGCTGGTTTGTTCACTCCAAACCACAATTGACCGCAGTGGCCTTCCCCGTGCCACGGTTTTTAGCAGCGCTAGAGCTTCATCCACACCGCTAAGTCTGCTCGGCGTCGCCTGCACACACGCATTTGGCCAGCAAAAATGAGCAGACGGCAGTTCCGGAAAATAGTCAACATGGTGGCACCTATGTCGCGGTACTTCCGCCTTCAATTTATCACGTTGTCTTCGTGTGCCGTGCGACCCGCAAGCTCAAAGCCTACGCTTTTGTTTACCCTATATTTGCATTCTGAAGCTTCTAGGGCAACGTGATTTGTCGGTATTTCGCAGTGTTTCCAAGATTGGATTATAATATTCTAAAAGACAAGGCTTAGCATGCATGGCTATATAAGCACAGCTGAACTCAATAATGCGACAAAATATACCGAATGCTCGGTCCCCAGTATGAAATGACACAAATTGATAGCCAATTTCGCCCTATATTCGTTGCTGTATCGGGACAGTGGGCAAATAGCAGTGCTAGCGGTAACATGTTACAAGTAACACCGTTACCGGTAATGTGTTATTTCTTTCGGTAACTTAGTAACATACTCTATGATTTCGTATCTTTGACGAGTAACGTACTTTACCATTTTTCGGTAACGTGCAGTGTCACGTACGTTACTCGTTAGAATGCCGTGGAATCCTCTGAAAGAAACTGTTTACAACATGCTTTTCATGGATGTGGGCTGTAGCAGGTGTATTGCTGGCACCTGGCCTTTCTGTGGCCAGAAGACAGTCTGCCCGAATGGAAGGAGCATGGGCCGGGCTACTCTATACAATGTGTTAATTTGGCCGCTCTGTTCGTGAGGAGGGGCAAAGAACTTTCCTGAGAGATTGTGGCCACATAACTAACTACATGCACAAGTCCCGCTTCGTCAACTTATAGGCCAATAAGTCTCAAAATCGATGAAAATCAATTAAGCGGCTCTCTGTGGAATCCTGACTTATCCAGGAGACAGCTGCTAACTTCAACCGGCCTACGGGTGGACAGTCGATCTAGAGTCTGTGTCAATAGAATTTCGCACATCATGGAGAATAGGCGTGACCAAAGGGCAAGAAGAGAAGCCTTTAACAAAAAAAAAAGAATGTGGGTGGGATGTGAAAGGTCGACTTCTTTTTCTGGCATAGGAAAAAATTTTGTTTAACTCACTGCTTTTATTGGCATTCCTCTGTTTTCAACTAAAGGCCATATCGCTGTCTCACGAATACTATGCCTAACGATGGTTGCAGTTAGCTACACGGCATACATAACAGCTGTTTGCAATAACCGAGGTTATTGCAAATGGATAATTACGTGAATCGACACGGATCCGTACATGGGTCTATACACGGATTGGCACGAATCCGTACATGGATATTTTAGTTTGGATTGAGTAATAAAACTTTTGCACATACCACCCGGTAGCTTGGAAAGAAACTTGGGTCTAATTTACGAGGCAAATATATCAAACATATTCAACACGGAGGGAACAGTTTAATTGTTCGTTGTTCACCAATGTTCACGATGATGTAAGGAATAAACTATTACCATTACAAAGAAGACATTTCGTGTATGAAATGTTTGCTCAACAAAAAGGAAATTGCATTGTCTAAAAGTTGTGGAGGGAAGAAAAGTACTTCGGAAAAATGTATAAATGTGCCAGATTTTATGATAGTTACCGCCCAACAGTTGCCACATAGTTGAAAAGTGTTATCAACTTTGTTTTAATCACATATTTTGCTTCTTTCTCCCTGCAATGGCAGCTACGTTTTCAGTTATTTAACTCTTGAGTGATCGAGGCTGATTTACTTTCACAAATTTTTCAGGCTCACAAATTTTTGCTAAAGTGGACAAAAAATGTCTATGGTGAGATATTTTTCTGTGACTAGTCCGTTATTATTACATATTTGCACGTCTATTTTGCTAGTGCAAGCCCATCGTAAAAAATTAGCATTTTTCGCGTAGGTACTCTGCACATGCGCATGATTTTTGGTGGACATAATTCGACAACAGGTTCGAACCAAGGGCAATCTGGTGTCACTAACGTGCAAATTTTCTCCCCTAAGAAATACGCCAATGCAGGCCTTCACAAATGCTGCTGGAGCGCGGGGGGCAGTTTCGGAGGCAAATGACCATCAGTTTTGATTTTGACGATATCCACTGGAGGTGATGTTCAGACTCGGAAAAGGCTGATCACTGTATATTTCTTGAGAGTTCCATCATGCCATCTTTCCGGATAGCGTTGATGGTTTAATCTCATACTGTGTATAATGTGACTGAGAAAAATGGCTTCACCACGTGCCACAGAGTTACAAGCCTTAGCATGTAATTCTACAGACATCTTGAATCTTCTATAACATTGATAGGGTCTGGCACATTAAAATTTGCATAAATAATTCTCGTCAAGTTGAATTTCTTTGTTTGGGTTAGCCATTTTAATTGAAGCAAATATATGAGATATAAAAAATCTTATTGTGGGTTCCTGCAACAAAAACACATTGACTAAAACTTATCAATGCGGAGTAACGGCAGAGGTAACTGGAAGTAACATCGGCTACTTTTTCAGGTAATAATAACGTGTTACCTTTTTTTTTGAGGTAATGTAGGGTGGTAATGTGTTCCTTTTTCGTTTGCATAACGAGTAACGTAATTAGTTTTTTTTTTTCGGTAACGCATACAACACTGGCAAAGAGCAAGTGCGAGCTCGGGTTGAAGCAGGTGGTCGTGTCTGTCCGATTGCTGCCATGTCAGCTTGTAACAACAGTTGTTAAGCGCATTCGCCAGGAAAGAATTGTTAATCTAAAGGGGTGGTGGCATCAAATTTTCAGGCCAGAACAAGCCTGTTATGTGTTTCCTCTTGTGGGGGTGCTAACACCCCTTGTAAAGTTGTTTGCGCATCACGGCGTACGTGTCTCGCGCATAAGCCGCATTCAGGGGTAACAACTACCGAGTGGTAGGTGGCGTGGTGCTCGCGAGTGTTTGTTACCACCACCACCATCATCATCATGGTTAGAATGCTAGCGTTGGCGGTGACGTCTGGCGGTAAGTCTAGGTGGCGGCACATGCGAAATAAGCGGTGCTCTTTTGCGCGTGGCAGTTGGCGCGAACGGTTGTCTCTCACGTGGCTCCCCGGTGCGCGGCACCGCGGGCCACCTGCCGGGGCCCTCGCGGTGAGTCAAGCGTTGGCGAAGCCGCCTTGGGTGTTATTGTGTTTGTTATGTTTTTTTGTGTTGTGTAAGGCTGTTTTAGCGTGTTGAGCAAAATTGTTGTTAAATAATTTTGCTGACGATATCGTCGATCTAAATGTAGTGAAATAAATGTGTTGTTTAGGTTTGGTCCGACCGTACCTACTGTCTCCGTTCACTCCAAAAGCGTGGAACTCTCCACATCGAGGCCCTACACTCTTTATGCAAGGACACTCCACATGAGGGGTCGGACACAGCAAACGTTTCGAATATGTTAATTCACTTTCAAAGTGTACCCAAATGCCCATTTTCTCGATTGAGACCCATCGCTAGCTCGTCAAGCACTGATGCAATGAAGGTTGCAGTGACGTCACACCAGATCTGTAGTGACGTGAGTGACCTCCAGACCACCGCAACGTACGTACCGGCAAAGCATCAGTTGCTACATGGCAACTGTCGCTGCATTTATTTTGCTGGTGATTCTGTGGCACACGTGTGCCAGATAAGGCGATACACGTGCCTCACTACATTGTGTGGTCTCGTGACCAAGACACCTACACTGCTACGTCACTCACTGCCTAACTCGGCGCTCAGGAAACCGAAATCTGTGCACATGAATAAGGGAATAATTAATTATTTAGCGGGAATACATGAATTTCGATGCGTGCGTCCTGCAGCTTAAAAAAAAAACGCTTGCTGAAAATAGCGCACAAGCCACAAATTTCCTGGCACGTACAACCCCTTTAAGGGCTCGTTTTCTTTGTTAGACACAATATAGGGAGCTTGCATTGACGATGGTGTTGCTATGCACTCTGGTCAGGCAGCCATTTTTTTTTGTCATATGTAGCCAGGGAGTGCAGTCGTGTTGACGCGCGTTGACGTAGCTTGCAGGCATGATCTAGTGCGAACGCAAATTCAACTCCAAGGACTATCGTGCGCGATGTCAGCGTCACCGGAAGACTACGTCGCAAAAATGTGCCAAAAAGACCGCGAGCGGCACGAAGGAACGATGAGACTAATTCCCGCTCCCATTCCCGCTTCGTGCGGAATTCCATTCCCGTTTCGTGCGGAAATTTCCCATTAACTAATCCCCATTCCCATTAACTAATTCCCCTTAACTAATTAACTAATTCCCATTCCCGCTTCGTGCGGAAGACTGAGTAAGCGACGTGGACGTGTGGCCGCGCGTCGACAGCTCCGATACTCACGAATTTCGTTCCGAGGACGACTTTTTTTTTTATTACGCGGGAGCAGTTATGAAGTCGTGAAAGGCCCTCGAGGGCCACATATGCTTCTGACGAGTGGCATGGGTGCGGGAGCCGTGGCTGAGGAAAGTCGCCGCCGGACCGTGGTCGTCCTTCTGGCCTATTTAAGCGAAAGCCTTAGATGCAATAGGATAGAAAGGTGGGCTAGTTGGTAATTCATAATTGTTCAGCAAACTGGGAGTGCGGGAGGAACGCTCGTGCTGTGTTCCTCCTCTTTGCTTCGTGTCTGTGTTTCTCCCGCGCTCCCAGTTCGCTGAACAATTGTGCCTTAGATGCCTCATCAAACGATAAAATTGACCGTCGGCGACATCGGTGTCTGCTTCAGCAGCGTCAACACAAGTCATAAAAATCATCACTCGATGATGTCACCTTATGATGTGTGATCTTGTGTAATCGTTGGGCTGATCACGAGGGTAGTACAAAACCACGTGGCGTACATTAAGCTTTCAGAGGGTGGCGGGGAGGATCAATACGTCAACTGAAGAAAAATAGGAAGATGGCCTTTCTCTTCAGGTATATATAGCCTCAGGTGAATGCGTAAAGAACCCTGTGAATTTTCCTTAGGCGTCTTATGTCCAGGTCTAGTTGATCTTGCGCGAGCAATCAAGGTCTTTCTTGAGCTGCTATTCGCCAATAAAAAACAAACAGGAAAGCTATACGGCATATGGCAGTTCACCGGATGAAACGACAAACACAAGTCCGTGTTCGTCGTATTATTTGGTGCACGCTACCATGCGCCGTAGCTATAATGATCAACCAACTAGGTCACATGTACACTTCAGAACAAAAACTATCCTACTAACACCTAAATTCACGAATGAAGGGCCAACACATGCAAAACTATGCTTGCACGCAAACTATGCTTGCACGCATGCCCGCATTTTTTTCTTCCGATATGAAGGTGTGTGCTGTTTGTTGCACTGTAAGTCATTGTGAATGCTCTCTGCACATATTATATATTCCTGAGGGCCCGACGAAGAACTGTCATGGATCAGCATTACACTTGTTTAGGTAATTTTAGCATAAGCTAGTCGCCAGGTGCGAATGCCTTCAATGAAGCGCGCGCTATATTCGCGAAAGGGCGTCTGCTACGCAGGAGTAAGGTAGGTAGCGCCACGATTGAAAAGAGTGCGAAGGAAAGGAGACTGATGAAGAACGATGAGCGACAGAAGAGATGGTAATTGTTCGGGTTTAACGTTCCGAACCCGCCATATAATTATGAGAGGCGCTGTAATATAAGCACACGGGCCTCGAGCATTTTCGCTTTCATCGAAAATGCGGCCACCGTGGCCGGGATAATGGGCCACCGTGACCGTGGCCGCACGTCGCGGCCACCGTGCGGGTCAGCAGCCTAGTGCCTTGGCCACTGGATCACCGACGGACACGGAGGAAGGAAAAAGGTTCCTCCGTGCCGACGGAAGAAGGGGCCGCTTGCATGAATCAGCCATTTTTTTGTCAGAGGCAGCCGGGGAGTGCAGCAGCGGCGTCGTGTTTGCGAGCGTCGGCGTAGCTTGCAGGCGTGATCGAGTGCGATCGCGACGCAAATTTAACTCCAAGAAGTTTCGTGCACGACATTAGCCTCACCGCAAGACCATGCCGCAACGCTGTGCCAGAAAGACCTCGAGCGGCACGAAGAAGAGACGAGAATTTGCTCCGAGTGATCCATTCAATCACGCTTCGTGCGGGCGACTGTGTAAGCGACGTGTGCTTGTGGCGGCGCGTCGACAGCTTCGATATTCATTAATTTTTCGTTCTGAAGACGAATTTGAAAACCCGGGAGCAGATGAAGCCCAGAAAGGCCCCCAAGAGTCACAAGTTTGTCTAGAGTGTCCGGGTACGGGAGCCGTGGGTGAAGAAAGTCGCCGCCGACACCATGTTCGTCGTCACTCAAGTATAAGACGTGTTAAATTGAGGAGCGCTCTTCTCGTGCACGTGCGTCGTACTCCTTGTAGATTAACAGCGCAGTGGGATGCGAGCAGGCTTCGCTGTTCCCGGCCATGCATGTGCTATGCACGGCAAGACGTACCTCGCCATCACTCTTGCCCAAGAACAAGACGTCGACCGGAGCTTGTTAACACACTGGAAGTTTAACCTGAACAGAAACGAACATTAGCATCTACGGCAAAATAAAGTAATTTTACACCCCTTACTTGAGTGACGACAATCACGGTATCAGCGGCGAATTTCTTCATTCAGGACTCCCACAACCAGCCACTCGTCAGTAAAGTTGTGGCCCGATTGCCTTTCTTGACTTCAACAGCTCTTGGGTAATCAAACTCGTCCTCGGAACGAGAAATTCATGAATATCGGAGCTGTCGACGCGCGGCCACAGGTGCACGTCGCTTGCACAGTCAGCCGCATGAAGCGTGAATGGGTTCACTCGGAGCGAATTCTCGTCTCTTCTTCGTACCGCTCGAGGTCTTCCTGGCACAGCGTTGCGGTGTAGTCTTCCGGTTAGGCTGGCATCGTGCATGATTCTTCTTGGAGTTGAATTCGCGTCGCGCTCACACTGGATCACGCCTGCAAGCTACGCCAACGCTCGCCGCAAACACGACTGCGCTGCTGCACTTTCCAACCACCTCTGACAAAGAAATATATCTGCCTACTCAGAGTGCAAAGCGTCGCCGCCGTTCATGCAAGCTCCCTATACCTCACGAAGTTTAGGCTTTAGCCGTGCGCCCGTTTGATCCTCCCACCAGGCCTAAAGGGGCAAACAACCTCATGTAGCTCCCTGCAGACTACACGTTCGTCGACTGTCGTAACAATTAAGCAGCAACGCGATAAAAACGCACGAAAAAGTTGCGCGCACGTCGCACAGTTAGCGAATGCAAGCCGTATTTGTTTACATCAAATATATTGACGTCATGTATCGGCAGTTCGGTAAACAAAGCAGTAGGAACTTCCTCTGGTTTTAGAGTACAGTGCTGGATTATAAATCCATCTAACGGTGGATTTATAACTACAGTAATAAGGAGGTTTTTGAATGTCCTTTCACGTGCCACGCTGTTCCAGAGTCGGCGATACTTGTCCGAAGCCTGCAACAGAGCGAAGACCGAGAACTTTGTAGCACTATAGCTGCCGTACCATGTCACTGTGCATCTCAAGCGATTATCCCCAATCGTGACACGTGAAGACAAGTTATTTTTGTCACCTGCGAATCTGTCGCGAGATCTGCCTGTTTATGGACTTGTGTAGTCACGAAATAAGCTTGTTCGTCGCCCGTTTCCGGTATCATTTGAGGAAGTAATTCAGCCGAAATTGACAGCTCTGACGCACGTTGGGTGCAGTCTGTGGCAGTACCCGGAACGTGATTATTGCTAACGGAACAATGCAAACGAGGAGGCGTAAAATAAAATGACGCGTGTTCAAGTCATATGAACAAGCAGCGACCGGCACGTACACTCTATGTGCCTACTTAATGATTTCCACTTATGATTAGTATACTGTATGGGGGTTCTGTGTCCCAAAACTTGTTTATGAGGTACGTCTAGAATGCCTAGAATATTCTAGTACGTCGTTGTGAAGGGCTCCGGAAATATCGACCATCTGGTGTTCTTTAGCGTGGACACACATCGCGTGCTGTTGAATTGCGCAAACAAGGCAGGGTATGAAAGAAGAGACGATGGCACAGAGGACGCAGACTGCCAAAGTTGGTAGTTTGCTCTCTGTGTCTCTTCCTTTATTTCCTGTCTTATTCGCGCAATTCAACACTTATGATCATGAACCAACAACTGCAGCTGTTAGCCATCCCGAACTCTACAATTTAACCTCCACCGTAAGTGCGACCTTTGGGCCAGTAGCCATGCACTGTAGCCAGTGATCAATAGTGGTGGACTTCACTTATAATTGGCATTACGGACAGAAGAGCGGCTTTGAATTCACACTATTACGTAGTCTGTCATGCAAGAATTATTCTGGATGCACAACTGTGCAAGTGTAATTAACATTCGAGATAGAATGAGGCGTTGAATGCGTTTATTTGTACGACAAGTGTTCCCAGCAATACAAGTGGTCGTCATCAAGCGTTAAAAGCGACGTATATGACGCTCTGAACTGTGTAAATTGAAGATTATGACATGTCAGAGACAAGCAGAGCGGGCGGCGATAACAGCGTACAGTGATTTGAACCAAGAAGCAACTGCCATACGTGTCAAGGGATGTTTTACTGCAGTTCCTGCCGAAGAGAATCAGGTGGCGGCCTCGTGGAACGAAGAGCGAATTCGATAACGCCGGCGCTGAAGCCGATCAAGCTGCTCGTGAACAGTGGCGGATCATCGACAAGCCCTCCGTACACCGTCCAAAGTCCGAAAATGACGATTTTCCAGAGGCTGATCTGCAGCCGCGTGAACATAGTGACGGAAGGAATAACTGGCACCAGGTGGTACGCCACCGAAAAAATGAACGCCACCTTACCCAGCTGCTCTGTTTCCATCATGGATGGCACATGGTACATCAGCAGAAGCACCGCCGCCAGTGGCGAACCCGGGTAGGCGCCTTCAGCGAAGACGCGGTGCATCGTCGCGTTGACGGTCGTCACGATGAGTCCGAAGGCGCCCACGAGCTTCACTCTGGCGTCGCCAATGTCGTGGCCGTAAAGCAGCCAGAAGAGTGTGCAGAGGATGCCAACAACTAGAGGCGAGAATGCGACGTCGGTGGAGCTTGTGGCACGACAGATTCGCCTCGAAATGGACAGGCTGCACACGAAGCTGGCGATAGTCAGGAAGCTGGCGATGTCACCGATCCACTCGCCAGCTGCTTGCATGGCTGCAGTTCGGGGGGTTCTGAGAAGGTGCAGAGCGTGGCTGCTTCGTTTTAGCTCGACATTTATGCAGTTCATTTGTCGAAAAAATAAAGAGAATGCAATGATATTTTCGCTCGTTTTAGCCGGCAAGTCATGACAAATCACTGAGCGGGAAGATGTGTTACGTGTATGTTACTGTATCCTTCCTTATCACGTATACGTGATAAGCAAGGAGACGGTAACATAGCAATAACAATCATCTTCGTTTGTCCGGCATACACTATCACTTGCACGTTATGAAAAGGAAATATGCTGCTCAAGCCTTACAGCCTGTACACTCTTAATTATGCCCAGGTTAAAGGCTGGATTTATTCAGGAAACCATGTGAAAAATGTCAGACTTCCGGGCTATATCGAGTACTTTAAGTGGGACCTGATAAGAGTGTAGGTTTCAAAGACAAATCTGCCGGGCACGAGGCCCACCATTGAAGACACAGACGTTGCAATCTGTGTGGCGTCGTAAGTTCGATCACGTGATTCCACCTTGCTTTGGCGGGCTCAGGGGGCTGTTTGACTGGCTGACTGGAGGGGGCTGTTTGACGCGCACTATCTTGACATGCAACAGCAGACGACTCACGTCATTGTACGTGTTCAGTTCAGCCCCCACGAAACACTAAACCTCTGAAAAACGTCTCAAGACAGCTATAGACGTATATTGGTCTAAGGAAAACCTAAAATATACAGTTTTTTGTCAAAATAAACGTTTCGAGCTGTTTATTAGCATTTTAACAGGTATGGCATAGCAGGGCCTAGATACCACCTTTTCCAAATAACGTGCATCCCGACCGCAACAAAGATCCAAGAATCAGTGGAGCCAGAGCTATGCTTTCAAGTTTTGGACACAAGCAAGAGGTGATCTTTGTCAATTGCGCGCGCTATCGAGACCGTCACCGTTTTGTGTAGGGGTTGTAGACCATGCGCACAAATGTATAACCGCTGCTTCGATCAACTAGAGGCACGCGAAAGCAGCAGCTGAGGTAGCTACCGTTCTGGCCATCACTCTCGGCTGGAGTTCACCGTAGATGTCGGCGTCCCTCACCGTATATGTATATATTTATTTATTTAATACATACTGCCAATCCCATTAGGGAATATTGCAGGAAGGGCACAGCTTATAAGTATAACGAAATTTAAAAAATATCAAAGAAGAATTCATGAAAAATAACAACATTTTGTTTGCTAACGGCAATGTAATAAGCAATGTAACAATCACCTATGCAAATACAGAACTGTAAAGCCGAACTTTAGAACACTGACACATAATAGCACATCAATATAGTTACTATTAGGTTATGCAATCAGTCACATATAAGCTGAACCATAAGCTTCAAGCTGAACCAAAAATAAGCTGTACCAAAAAGAAGTACAAAAAAGGCATACTCTGCGATGGTAGTTAGTGGAATGCGGGTAGAAGTACTAAGGGTAATATCAAACGTTAAAGAATAGTGCAAAATGTTTGTAGTTCTATGTGTGTGTGTCATGTAAGTATTTTTCAAGTAGTGATTGAAAAGTGGTTACTGATTAGGTATTGGCAATAGTGTAAGGTAAGTTGCTCCACTGCCTTATGGCTAGCGGGAAGAAGGAGTATTTAAAACAATTAGTAATAAAGCGGTATTCATTTTTCGTGTATGAATGATTTAGCATAGTTATTCTTTTGTCTACAATAGAGATGTAGTCAGAACTGTCAATATTTAGCTTGTTATGAATTACTAGATGAAGTAATTTCAATCATGCCAGCGTAGCGCGGTTTTAAATTGTAAGTTATCCAGCCGATTTTATTAAGGCACTGAGAGAATCTGTGAGCCGATATTTATTGAAAATGAATCTAATTGCTTTTCTTTGTACTCCCTCCACCATGGATAATAATTTACTGGTTGATGGAAAGCACGCTGGAGCAGCATATTCTAACACTGATCTAATGAGTGAATTATAAGCTAGTAATTTAGTCTCACAGGGTGCTTGATGAAGGCATCGTTTGAAAAAGATTGATTGATAGATTGATATGTGGGGTTTAACGTCCCACCATATGATTATGAGAGACGCCGTAGTGGAGGGCTCCGGAAATTTCGATTACCTGGGGTTCTTTAACGTGCACCCAAATCTGAGCACACGGGCCTACACCATTTCCGCCTCCATCGGAAATGCAGCCGCCGCAGCCGGGATTCGAACCCGCGACCTGCGCGTCAGCAGCCGAGTACCTTAACCACTAGACCACCGCGGCGGGGCGTTTGAAAAAGAAGAGCCATTAAGTGCCGTTAATATTGACATGGCAATGGTATCTAAGGTCATTGTTATTCCAAGGTATTTGTGCTGCGAAACCACTGTTACTGGGCCATCATTTATGGTTTAAGGAAACTCATCTACGTGATGCTTTCGTGTTATTCGCAAAATAACTGTTTTTTTTTACATTAAGGCTCATTTGCCAATCGGCACACCACGCGGAAACTATTTTTAGAGCATTATTTAAAGGGATATGGTCAGCTGGAGAAGTAATTTCTTGATAGAGTATACAGTCGTTAGCAAAAAGTCTTAGGTTTACAGTGATGTCAGTGGGTAAATCATTGATAAAGACGAGAAAAAGTGCGGGAGCCAAAATGCTACCCTGGGGGACTCCAGCAGTGACATGAGTGAGTCATGTCACTCTGGTGTGGTTAATTTGTACAAATTTCGTTCGGTTCGAAACGTAGTCTTTTATCCACCCACTTAAGGGCCCCTCACCTAATGTGCACATGTGTTCAAATTTTAGTATTAATTTTTGATGTAAAACGCAATCAAAGGCATTTGAAAAATCAAGAAAAATAAGGTCTGTCTGGTTTTGGTGATCAATACTACTCGAGATGTCGTGTATAAGTTCAACAAGTTGAGTGACCATGGATGATTCCTGTCGGAACACGTGCTGCGCTGGTGATAGAATGCTATTTTCCTCGACGTAGGTGTTTTTATATTTAAGGATGACGTGCTCAAGCAGTTTGCACGAAGTTCTGGTAAGGGAGATGGGCCTAAAGTTTGAAGGTTCGGTTTTATTTCCTGACTTGGGGACTGGGATATTTTTTACGATCTTCCAATCATTTGGTAGTGCATGAGTTCCTAAACATATTTGAAAAATGATTGTTAAATAATATGATATGTGCTCGGCATATTTCTTAAAAAACGCGTTCGGTATTTTATCTGCAGGGTCCAGGGCCTTTCTTTACTGTCTATTTTCAAAAGTAGGTTAAACACACCACTTCTGGTAATGTTTAGAGGTGCTAGAGGTATGTCGGAAGAAGGTTGAAGGTGTGGTAGGTGACCATCATCCGCTGTAAAAACAAGATGAAAGTATTCATTCAGTATGTTTGCTCTGTTTTCGTCTTCCCGTGCCGATTCGGCACGGAAGTTGGCTTTTGGCAAAAGGTAATTACAGAATTTCTGTGGAGACGACTTCAGAAAGTTACCGAGGTTGTTACGGAAGTAATTGTCTTTAACTGCTTTTGCCTTCGCTTTCATGGTTTTTATGGCTAGTGGGAGCCTATTTTTCAAGCCTAGCTGGCAATTCGTTTTCAAGTATTTTCTTGGCCGTCTAACCTTTCTTTTTTTCTGGATGATGTCACGTGTAATCCAAGGATTACGTCCATTTTTCTTTGTCCGAACAGTGACATATGTATGAATGCAGTGGACTACAATTGATTTGAATTTTGGGCAGATAATCTCTATGTTATCGTCGGGAGCGTCGGCGAGCTGTTTGAAGGAACTCAGTTCGTAAAGAAGATGGTTGAGAATGCTGTTATCATCTGCCTTGCTGAAATCGAAGAAAGTGGTTATTTGTTTTTGCGGTAAACTGGCATCGAGTAAGAGATCATAAGCTGATTTCATGGTCCGACATGCCTTCAATTAGTGCAATTTTCGCACCACCTGCTTGAAAGTGCTCACTCAAAAATACCAAGTCAAGAATGTTGGAACTTGTTGCCTGCGTGCGTGTAGAGTTACAGTTGGACAAAGTATATATAAATGCCAGCATCATGTCTATAAGCATATCGGAGCATGCGCTTCTGCTTTCCGTGGTGTACCAGTTTATATCTTGCAGGTTAAAATCCCCAAGTATACGATTAACCTATATCCAAACACGTGTTTCTGCATGTACGCATACAATGAACGCATCACCTCGATATCAGCAGAAGGGCTTCGATATACGTGATCTAAAGCGATTGGGTGAGGACTTCATGAAAAGTATATAATCTACATAAAACCGCTCTACTGCAACCGGTACAACAGTGAAAGAAATTTTCTTCTCTATGAAAATGGCTACGCCCCCGCCCCGAGTTGGTCTGTCTTTACGTACTATACCGCAGGATTCGGTGGCGCTATTTTGAAATCCTGAACATCTCTAGTCAGCCACGTCTCCGTCACCGCTACGAAGTCAGGCTCAATGTTGAGAAGCAGGGTTCCAATCGATTTTAGTTTCGGAAGTATGCTACGAGCATTCAGATTGAGAAAGCTTATTTTTGGGTGGGATTTGGGTGATGCGACCGCAATGTGCGTCTCTCTAGTTCCTCGTTTTTTTTGTTTTTTTTTAAGCAAGACCTGTCAGTCGTGTTTTCAACGAGAGGACTCTGAGCGTCCCATCAGGAAGTGGAACCATTGATACGAAGTCTATAAAATGCAAGAGAGGCTTTAGCTCCTGATTGTTTCCTAGTTTTTGCGTATAGTCCCACAGCTTTTTTTCGAATGTCACGCACACGAGGTGAAAAATTCTCCTCTATGAAAAAACTAGAACCTTTGAGCTTGTTACTGCTTCTTAGACCATTTGTTTTGTCATGGAAGTCAAATATTTTCATAATGATGGGCTTTACAAAGCCAGATTTTGCAGTCTACACTAATCTTTCGTTGAATGCCCTCCATATACATAGAGTAAAAAAAAATCGCAGCCCCTTTTGCATTGCTGCCCATGAAAGAAAAAAATCTATCTATCTATCTATCTATCTATCTATCTATCTATCTATCTATCTATCTATCTATCTATCTATCTATCTATCTATCTATCTATCTATCTATCTATCTATCTATCTATCTATCTATCTATCTATCTATCTATCTATCTATCTATCTATCTATCTATCTATCTATCTATCTATCTATCTATCTATCTATCTATCTATCTATCTATCTATCTATCTATCTATCTATCTATCTATCTATCTATCTATCTATCTATCTATCTATCTATCTATCTATCTATCTATCTATCTATCTATCTATCTATCTATCTATCTATCTATCATCCTATCTACATATAATAGTTAGATCTCTCTTATTTTTCATCAAGACAATTAGGGAGGCTCGGAGCAAAAGCTGACAAACAGCTTTATTAGCTCCGCCCCCCCCCCACCCCTCGAATGCACACTTTGGCGCACTTTCAACAAGCTGTGCTGCACATGATACCTGTCTCCTTTTTCTGTCTCTCTCCTTTCTTTTTCTCGCTTAGGTATAGGGTGTGAGAAAATGCAGCAAAAATTACAAAATAGTAAATATAAATTTTTGTTAGGCTCGTTACCATTAAACGTCAATGCGGCAACTTTGAGTATAAGGTATGTGTTACTACAAATATGATCATGTTGCTACAGTTCGAAAGTTTATTTTTAAAATGCACCAGGTATCCATTTTGCCCCAACCTGTGGGGCCAAGCGAGACAGCGCAAAAAAAAAAACTAAACAAAAAAACAATCCCTCTCCAGTTGTTCTAGCATAAGGACTTCCATTCACTTTGTTGGCCATCACGCAGTCCTCATAAGCCCAGTTTTTCCTCTCCACGCATTGAATCCAGACAAACACCGGTTCTCTGTTGCTCCAAAACTCCTTGGAAATCAAACACCGTCAGTGTATCGTTGTGCTAATGCTCTCTTTTGTTGAGCGCTTGCACCTCATAAGATTATTTACGTACTAGAAGGTAGCTATGTTCTGACATGTCTTCTCCGCCTTTTTTTTTTCGTTTTGATTTAGAATTGCAAGGACATTTCGTGGCTTTCAACCAGTGTTGTACTCGTTCCTCTACAAGTGATACGAAAGCGCGTTCCTCGTTCCTTCCCTATTTTGGAACGAATTCCCGTTACAAGTTCCTGCAATGCGAAAAGAACCCGTTACAGTTAGATTTCGAAGATCGGAACGTGTCGTTACATTACCGTTCTGTTTGCCTTTTTTGACATAAAAATAAACTGCTGGTTAATGCTGGAGCTAAATAAAGCAAGCAACTTAAAGCTCACGTTAAGTTACATATATTAAACCAATTTGACATCGTCGACAGCAGGCCATACGTACGTAGGTAAAAGGAATCCAAACAAACACTCTGAGTCGAATTCTTTAGAGACCCTAACGGCATGTGTAACTGCAGCTTGCGCGCGCTCATCGATTTCAAGTCCCACACATGTGGCGCTTCCTAAAACGGTCTTAAACAGTGTAGTCAAGATACTGCTCTTCAGTATTCAAGTAGAAATCTCCACTCATTCAGTTATATAATTAAAAATTTTCTCCAGGAAACTGCATCGAAAGGGACGATACAAAGTATTCAATGAGCGCTAATTCAATATTTAAGTGCGAGCACACACACACACAAAAAAAAAAATGTTGTCCAGGCAGCACATTTGCAACCGAGTGAAGCCTCCTGTACGCAGTCGGAAAACATATGTTTCAGTATTTCTCTGCGTTTTTTTTTGTCTACCCTTCTCTTTTTTTCGCTGTATATTTTCCTGTCCATTTTTCTTTCTTATATTTCTTTTTTCCCCTCTCCATTCTTTTCTATTTTTCTTTCTCTCTTCCCTTTTCCAATCATTGCTATACAAAGCGCTGCTAAGCTGTGCTAGCGTGCGTAGATGTTGCAGCGAAATGCATTGTCAATAATTACCTCAACATCCAATTCAATTAGGATGGTCACTCAGCTAAGACATGAAAAGTCGGCCAGAATGGTATTTGCATTGACAAGGTGCTTAGAAATCTTCTCCGCCGTGTGTATGTGGTGTCATACCAGTCCTCCTAAATTGGTAAACATCCCCACCTTTCTTCGTGTTCCTTCCTTCCTTTCCGGCATTGTAGGGTATTAATAAAAAGTGCTCTAACTTGATGTATTCACTCTAGAGGTGAATGCCGATTTTTTAGTGCGATGTGCCAATTTTTTAGTACGGGCAGATGAACGCATAAGTTCTCTTTCGGCATTAATATTAAAAAAGATGTCATGCCTACAACAAATAAATACCATGAAAGAAAAAAAAAAGCTGGATATCCACTAAGTTATACGACTCTCGCTTTCGAATTACAGACAGGTGGTTTCGAATCGCGCTCACCGAGAATTTTCGTCTCCAAGTTCTAAATGTTGTAGGCCCGCGTGCTCAGATTTGGGTGCACGTTAAAGAACCCCAGGTGGTCAAAATCTCCGGAGCCCTCCACTACGGCGTCTCTCATAATCATATGGTGGTTTTGGGACGTTAAACCCCACAAATCAAATCAAATCCAAGTTCTTTCTTTTTCTTTCACTACATCGCGCTCTTTTGCTGCCCCTTTACAACGTTCTCGGCCATCGAAGTTATTGCGCCTCACACCGAACAAATCAGTGCACCTGTTCTGAGAGAGACGAAGAGGAAAAGGAAGGAGAGAGCGGTTTCATGATAACGATAAATTTTTGTGCATACGACAGACGTCGAGCAAAGCAGCTCTGCTGTACAAAATCAAATTTCCCACCCGCGCGCGGTCAGTCATGCCGTCACGCGCTTCCCTCTCGCGGGCGTCCTAAAGTGATGAGCAGGTTCAGCGTAGTCACATGCCTGACGCGGTCAGCCATCCTCCCCGTTCTACTGTTGAATGCTATGGAATGTTTACAAAAGGAACGTCGTTCTCTCGGCCGTTCCATCGTAAATTTAACGCGTTACCGTTACAGTTCCACCGATCCCGAAAGGAACAAAGATGTTCCTTCGTTACTCCCAAAAGGAACTATAATTCCCGGGTCGTCGTTCCTTGGAACGGCGTTCTGTACAACACTACTTTAAACTTGGTCAGCCGGGCCTTGTAAGGTGAGAAATTTCAGATTTTCTATCGCTTGTGATTTTAAAATTTAGGTAAAAAAATCCCATTAACACTCAACATCAAGGCGTGTTTGTGAACGACAGGAGTTAGAAATTCTTCCAGTTTTTCATTCGCCTCTTGAGAGCGTTCTTGGGAACGCGGAACAGCCTCGATGTAGCGCGAATTGAGCGAGTCCTGTCCTCAACAGCAATCAGTGCTTTCTCATGACGTTTTCCTGCCAGGAAACTCTATTCCATATTCTCCTGTATGTTCGAACCCTCCTGAACGAAGAAAGAAGATAAATAATCACTCTGAGTAAATAGTTCACTTAATTGGTCAGCACGGTGGAGCGGCAACGACGCGGTCGCTCAGAAAATCGATTTTGCTTTTTGTGCAGGTTAGTAAACCCCATTATCTCTACTGTAAGCGAACCAGTAACGTATGTCTGCTGCTCCTACCATGCCCAAGTGCCCTATTTGAATGTGTTTGCAAATGCGTGTACAAAGATTTTACTGTATTGCGGAGACGTCGAAGTAAACCCTGGACCTGCAAATACTTACAATGAAATACTAGACGCGATCGCTAAGCTGTCTGAAAAAGGAGACCGTCATGGTGAGCTAATGGAAGCTCTTGCTGACCTAAAGACAAAACAGGAGGCATTAGCGTTAACTGTTGCTGATTTAACAGAAAGGTCGTCAACGATAGAGGCTTTCGTTGAGTCGTGTGACGGTTCTGCAGTAGTCGGCGACGTGCCACGTCTAATAGCTGAAACTGTCAAGGTGCAAGGCCGGGAACTCGGTGCCCGACTGGACGATCTTGAAGACAGGTCCAGACGAGAGAACCTACTGTTCTTTGGTATATTGGACAGCCCTATATGAGACGTGGGCTCAAACTGAAGGCCATGTTCGGGACCTACTGTCCAGACACCTTGACCTGCAAATTTTTTGACTCCGAAGTTTCTCGAGCACATAGATTAAAAAGTTGTGCCGCTAAAAAGGCTTGGTCAATTATCGTCAAATTTTCATCATCTATTATAAGCTCAGAGATGCTATCCTAGCACAGCGACAAAAGTTCAAAGGAATTGGTGTATCAGCTAGCGAAGATATTTGCAAAGGCACGTGAAACTCAAGGAAAAAATTAACAAATTTCGCTAAGGCAGCCGGGCAACCGTATTTGCTACGCACTAACAAACTGATCCTGAACAAAAGAACTTGCGTTCACTGCGCTGAAAGCGATAGCGTTTTCGAAATCAATTTACCTCAAGCTCGGGGCAAGGAACCCTCTGTGTCTGTACGTGCTGACACTTCTAGCACTTCATAGCTACGCCTGTCTCGTTGCTGCTCAGGAAATGCCTCTTTTCTCTTTTCTGATGTGCGCAGCGTCCTGAATAAACGCGTTGAACTGTCTTCTTCTATTGATTCCTGTTCCGCTGACATTATTGGTGTGACAGAGACACGACTTTCTGCAAAAGTAAAAAAAAAGAAATCTTGGATTGTGAGAAGCGTTACAAATTTTACCGATGCGACCGTGATTGTCGGTCTGGTGGGGGCGTTCTGCTGGCGGTTGCTCATAATCTTGTTTCTCACATTATTCCTGTCATGTCTTCACTTGAATTTGTCTGTGTCCGCGTGCCTATTGATTCTCGCGAAATAATACTTTGTATTTGCTATCGGTCACCAACAGCATCATCATCCTTTTGTAATGACTTGCACGATGTTGTTAATCAGCTGTTTATCAGGTACCCAAGATCGCCTTTGTTCGTTCTTGGCGATTTTAACTTTTTTCGAAATCAAGTGGCAAAGAGACCCAGTTACATTAAAGTACAACTCAATTGAAAGTACAGAATTTTTGAATTTTTGTCACGACTTTAACTTTGCCTAGCTTGTTGACTTTCCGACTCGCGTTGCTCTCACTTCCGCTAGCGTATTAGACCTACAGTACTCACCACTACGCCAGATATAGCTTCACCGCTCACTCATCTACCGGAAATTAGTGACCGTTGTATAATTAACTTCACAAGAAAAGCATGGGTTTCTATCAAGAAAACAAAGAGAATTATATAGGACTGAATGAATGCAGACTATTCAAAGCAGACTTTGACGGAATGAATACAGAGTTCCAATCTTTTGTTGACCTATTCTTTGCTGCTTTTGAATAGCAATCAGTTGAAGAGAACTGGTTAGAATATAAAAACAAAGTGCTAGCTCTAATTGACAGATTAGTATCCAAGAGGACAGTTTCGTCTAACCATCGTTCTCCGTGGTTCGATAGCACGTTGAAACGCATGCGCAATAAAAAGAAGCGCATATTCAGACGCGTGAAATCAACAACCAGAATTTGGTACTTACTGCATATTCTTAAATTTCGCGAAATCATTTGACTCAATTTCACACGAACTACTCATTTTCAAACTTACTCAGCTGAACATCAACACCGATGTACTTACAAGGATTAAGGAATTCCTCTCTAACCGCAGCCAGTACGAGACAGCTAATCATTTTTGTTCACCTAATTCCGCAGTAACATCTGGTGTACCGCAAGGGTACATTTTAGGCCCATTGCTTTTCTTAATTTACATAAATGATCTTCCTTCTTGTGTTTCTTCCTCCACTGTCCTACTCTTCGCAGACGACTGTGTCATCTACCAGAAAATAACCAGTCATGTGGATCATCTTCACCTTCAACGTGACCTAGATAGCATATTCACATGGTGTAACACATGGTTCATGACACTTAATATATCGAAATGCAAGAGCATGCAATTTTCACGTCGCACTACCACCCACTGTCTGCGTACCTATTCCCTCAATAACATTCTGTTACTATCTGTGGACACTTATAAATACCTTGGTTTCACGTATCTTTTGATCTTTCCTGAAATAAACACACGGAATATGGGATTAACAACGCTAACCGCATGCTTGGTTATCTGCGCCGTAACTTTCCCTCTGCTCTATCGTCACTCAAGTTAACATTGTTTAAAATATTGGTCAGATCCAAATTAGGGTATGCATGCGCCATATGGGAACCAACTCATGCCATTATAATTCAATCTCTTGAAGCCACTCAGAATCGTTTCATCTTATCGAATTATTCACGTCATTCCAGTGTCACATCCATGAAGAGCACCCTAAACTTTGCCGATCTTTCATTGCACCGCAAATTTTCCTGTCTTAACCTTTTTCACAAAATCTATCATTATAACAGCCATTTGAAGGGCGCCCTCTTTCATCCACCTCGATTCATATCACCAAGGACCGACCATCGCTTTAAGGTGGGCTTACCCTCGCGTCGTACGAGACTGTACGACGCTTCGTTTGTGCCAAGGACAAGCGCCGCCTGGAACCACCTTCCCGCCTCCATCGCCTGTATAACGGACCTAAAGGACTTGAAGCTCGCCGTACATAATGCCCTGTATAACTTTTTTTCTGTTTCTTTGTTTATTTCTCTTTTTTATTTCGTTTGAATTGCACTTATCATTGTTTACACCACTTCTTTGTGTAGTGCCTTCGGGCCTTGAAAGTACCTTTAATAAATAAATAAATAAATAAATAAATAAATAAATAAATAAATAAATAAATAAATAAATAAATAAATAAATAAATAAATAAGACGCTCAGACAACTTGATGACTTTTTTTTTTCACTTCTTTTTCTCCCGCATGCCTGAATTCTAAAAACAAAAAAAGTTCTGCTTTGGCCCTCGGCACTAAATGGTCTAAAATTTTCGTGGTAAGTACCTAAATATACAATAACAAAATAATTACTTACCACACTGTACTGACGTTTGAGTAGCTTGATGCATGAATCCGACAGTTTGGTTGAGCAAAATTTCGCCCCTTTTTGACGGGTCACTAACACACCGGCAGTAACCGCGTGATTTTTCCCGCGCGAACGCTACGAGAAATCTGCGACATTTAGACATGAAAAGGTGGACCAGCCTGTAAAAACTCCACCAGCAATTATCGTTGGAAAAAATAAAAGAAACAAAGAAAAGTGCTTTTTGTAGTAGCTACAGAAACCCGCAAAGCCAAAATGTCGCGCTTTGTCCCACGTCTTCTTTTACCCCACCGTACCTACATTTTTTCTCTGTCTGTTTCTGCATATTTCTGTGTCTGTTTTCTTGCGATGGCAATTATATGGACACTCTCGGCTAGATTTGGTCGCCGGCGTCGATGTCATGCACCGTATATGTATACGTATCAATATATATGAAAACGCAGGAAAGTAAAAAATAAATTAAAAAAAAAAGCCTCCGGTGCGAAGAATCGTACGTGGGACCTCCGTGTCGTGAAAGCGAGGCGTGAGCCACTGAGCCACCTCAGTGCACATCCTTCATTGATCAAACGGCAAGCTACTTATATCTACCACTTATCGCTGCTCACGGGCAACACGGGGGGGGGGGAAGGGGTGTTGTGTGTTTAGCATTACCAGCAAGATGGCGCAATGAGCGCGCGTCGCCACATCGCGCAGCGGCGCCCGCTCTAATCTGCGAATGATGATGATTGAGTATATGTACTGAGGATTCACGTTTTACCAGGTTTAATCTCTGGAGCAAGATCCTTCATCATCATTGACTTCGTCGATAAGCGGCAATTCGCTTGCCCTTTTCTCCTCATTAGGCCGTATGGTTGAGCAGCTAACTTTACAGGGACAAGAAAGACATGACACGCGCTACACTCGCAACGAAGTTTATTTCAGAAAAAAATGCTTCATATAAAGCACAAGTGACACAAAAATAAAATAACGGTCGATGTAAACTTGTCCAATAGCAAATTTTACACATGTAATGATAAAATAATCGCTGCACGTGAAGAAATGAGCTTGACAGTCTGTGCATTCTTGTCCAAGAAAGAAAATTTTCCGCAGGCTGAAGCAATAAAAATGGAGCTTGGGCAGCCTATGCACTTGAAAGAAATAATAACGTAAAGCTAAACCAAAAAATCAAGCCTGTTTGTCTTCTCGCCTTCCGTTTTCCCGTCGACTGTGTACGCGGGAATGGTTCCAAGAGCATATATCTGAAGTATTTTCACAGCGAAAGCTGTTATGAGATCAGAACACGGGTCACGCGTGCCGCGGTAGTTGTCCACCACCGTTGGTGTCCGTCGAAATTTCCGGAGCCCTCCACTGCGGCGTCTCTCATAATCATATGGTCGTTTTGGGATGTTAAACTCC
This sequence comes from Rhipicephalus microplus, assembly GCF_043290135.1. Taxonomy (NCBI): domain Eukaryota; kingdom Metazoa; phylum Arthropoda; class Arachnida; order Ixodida; family Ixodidae; genus Rhipicephalus; species Rhipicephalus microplus. The sequence goes on from NC_134701.1 coordinate 91,463,745, forward strand.
ACATATCATCAATCAATTGTACAAAGGTTTGAACTGTCTTTCAAGATCGTGCACGAGTAACCGCATCTAGCCTGTCAAACTTCATGGTGCCAGAGCAACAGCCCTTCAAAGCAACGTGGGATCACGTGACTCGCGTTAGTGCGTAACATAGATTGCAGAGCCTGAGCCTGTGCCTACAATGATGGACACCCCGCCCAAAAGCCTTGCGTTTGGCGCATATATATATATATATATATATATATATATATATATATATATATATATATATATATATATATATATATATATATATATATATATATATATATATATATATATATATATAACGTGCGAATATTCCCGTCTCCTGCCATATCACGTATACAATGCGCAACACATTCTGCCTTTGAGTGATTTGTCATGACTTGCCGGCTAGACGAGCAAGCACGTGTGTGCTATCTCTTCATTTTTGCGATAAATCTTCGACATAAAGGTCGAGGTAAAACGAAACAGCCGTGCCCTGCTCCTTCTCAGAACACCCCGAACTGCAGCCATGGAAGCAGCACGCGACTGGATCGGTGAAATCGCCAGCTTCCTGACTGCAGCGGGCTTCTGCGGCAGCCTGTTCATCTCCTGGCATATCTGTCGCGCCAGAAGCTCGGCCAGCGTCGCGTTGTCGCCCCTCGTTATGGGTCTCCTCTGGACATTCATCTGGCTGCTCTACAGCCGCGAAACTGGCGACGCCCTAGTGACGCGCGTGGCCGCCCATGGCTACTTCCTGACGGCCATCAATGTGATTGTTCACCGCGTCTTCGCCGAAGTGGCCTACTCAGGGTGGCAAATGGCGGTGATGCTTCCACTTGTGTACAATGCGCGGTTGGCGATGGGTGCAAAGCAGCTAGGTCAGGTGGCGTTCATTTTCTCGGTGGTGTGCAACATGGTTCCAATTACCCTTTCCGTCCCGTTGTTCCCGCGGCTACACATTGACCTGTGGAAAATCGCCATTTTCGGACTTTGGGCGGTGTACGGAAGTCTTGCCGAAGATGACCCACTGTTCGCGAGCAGCCTGATCGGATTCTTTGCCGGTATTTGCCAAGTCGCTGCTCGTTCCGGGCTTCTGATGCCCGAACATTTTCACCTCCGGCAACAGCAATTGCAATTGTACATATAGGCAATGCTCGTATATATATATATATATATATATATATATATATATATATATATATATATATATATATGATTGTTGCTTCTTGGCTCCACTTTCTGCACCAAGTTTTCGCCGCCAGCTCTGCTTGTGTCGGGTATGTCGTAATCACCTGTGTATAGTTCAGAACACATACGTCAAACTTGGCGTTTTTTGACGACCAGTGTATTTGTGGACACACTTTTAGTACAAGTCAATTCCATATCGTATGCTCCATTCTGTTTTGTTATATCTTACACACACTTCTCGTCATGCATTCAGTATACTGTAACGACCCTCCCTGTACAGTTCCCTGTAACGACCCTCAAGTGAGGGCTAACAGTATGACAAATAAACAAAATACTGCTTGGACTACAGTAACAGTGTGAATTCAAAGCCGCTCTTCTGTCCGTCATACGTGGAGTGGAGTCCGCCACAGTAGATTAGTGCATAGGCGTCCCCACCCCCCTTTAGGGGGAGGCAGCGAAGGTTCGTCGTAGCAGCCCCCCTCCCTAATATGTCAATGTATGGGACTGATTTGCGCCCCTCCCCTGTTGTCACAGAACGAGCGCTAAAAATAGGCGCGCCGCAAATTCTTGCGGTAACGCGCGGAAGAAACGCCGCGAAGTCAAAAGAAAAAAAAAGGGAAAGAAAAAGAAAACAAACGGCCAAGGCTCCCCGGGCGCGCGCTCTCCCCGCAGAAGCGTGGCTTCATCGACGAACCTCCTCACCCCACAACGGCGGCCGAGCAAGCCCGCGATTTTTCTAGAACGAAGGAGGCGTGGCCACGCCGAGATGAGTCATCCGACGCGGAGGGCAGTCGAACCGTCTCGCGCCTCTCCCCAGCCTTCGTTGCGCATCGCGCCGACGAAATGAGAACTTTCTGGAAGGTGGCGCGGAAGGTATTTAACCGAGCCGCCGAGACGAGAAATCAGGAGGAGACGGAAGTTAACGCCAGAGCGCGTAGGGATTCCGCCGTGTAGTCGGCGAAGGTTTGGTTCGTAGGGACGAAGCCGGAGATGAAGAGGATTTCCACCTGAGGGGTGAAGGCTCGTGCTACAGGCAAGAGCGTGTGTTTATCGCTATCGAGCGAAGACCCGTGGCAACAGCTGCGGGTGTGAAGCCGACGTGTTCCGGCGAAGAAGCTGAAGTTTGAAGAGTGGCCAATTGAAGACGGGAGGTTTCCTGGAAGAGAAACTTCGAGGGCTGCGGAACGACAACAACGCTGGACTTTGAGTGAGTGATTCTCGGAAGAGTATCATCTCGACTTTGGTTCCAAGAACTTTGGACTGAATAGGTTTTCAGTCTCTTTAGTCTTAGGTGTCTTGGTTGTTCAATGCATGCGACTGCATTGTAGTGCGTATTGTTGTCCGTGTCCGTTGTTTCAAGTGTGGCTGATTGTATTGTGTAGTACGTTGATTGATTGGTTTGATATGTGACATATTGTATGCAACTATTGTGGAGTGTGCATTTTTGTGTATTGCTTTCGATCTGCCATTATTGAGAATATAATTTGTTTGTTTATCAACTCTCGGCTCCGACTTGTTCTTTGGGCCACAGCCGGCGTCCGCTGGCGCGCCAAAAAGGACCACTTCTAAATTGTCCACGCTTTCGTGGTGCGGTTCGGGGGGGCCGATACTTTGGCCCTTGGAATTAGCCCGGCGATTGCCTCCCTAATAAACGGGACCGGTGTGACACCTGTAGATAAGTAGGGGGGGTGCCCCCCCCCCCCCGTGCGCACGGCAATGTATCAGTGGCTACGATGCGCGGCTCCTGACCCGACGGTCGTGGCTCCGATTCCGGCCGCATTTCAGTGGAGGCAAACTGGAGAACCATGTACTCTGCTATGTCGGTGCATGTTAAAGAACACCAGGTGGTCGAAATTGCCGGAGCGGCGATATTTCACTGCGGCGTTCCTGAAAATCGTATCAATACTCTGGGACGCAAAACCCCAGATATTATAAGCCCCAAACGAAAATAATTACACAGGAACAGTATGCCTGTCAGTGTACTGGTGACAGTGGATGTAATACGTGCTATCGCCGCTACCACGATTCTGCTTGAGATAAGCTTGTTGGTGCTTCCATGCAAAGGCTGCACCGTACGTCGGACCGTCCATTTCAGTTGAATTAGTTTCTCAGTTGTTACCTCGAGTTCTAATGAACAAGCACTTTTCATTGCAAAACAAGTCCAAAATCAGAGAGACCTTGTGCCAGATATCGTCTTTTCACGTATCACAAATCGAAATAACCACTCGAGATTCACAGTGTTGTTGTGCGGCAGTTGCCGCGGTGAACTCCTCGATCTTCGCTCTGTTCCAGGCTTCGGCAAGTGTCACCGAAAACTTCGGAAAAGCGTGCTACATGAAAAAACAAAATACAATCGGAAATTCGGCACATTCCATGTACCGTGGTACTCGTTATGCGAAGCAACTGCAGGGAAGTTCGATGTTGTGTATATTTTATTTAGTGGAACTTTACATAATGACGCTACAGTTATGTAGAAATGTTATACGCACAGACGTATGTTGAAGAGTCCCATATGTTTTATATAATCGTTTGTTCACAGTTTCTTAACGATGCCCACAGGAAGATGGGCATCACACTAGAAGTGGTAAGCTCATATGTAGTTCTGGTGCTTACTAGAATAGGAGCACTGGACAGTGCTATGTATAGACCAACTAAGTGGTCTGCGCTTAACTACAACTGAACTTAACCCAGCACGAGGCCTGTATCATACAAGTAATATGTAACTTTTACAAAATTAGACAGTGAGCTTCACAGCCACGATTGACGTTTCACCAACGTTATGCCTTCATAAGGTTTTAAAGACGATAGTCTTTCTTGGAGACCTTCGACGCAAAAATTTTGATCTGTACGTCTGTATACTTGTCTGTTTGTCCACCCTTAACGGCACCAAAGAGACCAAACGATACTCCAAACGGCCGACCCCATCCGCAGCACCCACCAATAATAGCTCAAGGTTCAGCGTTCATACTTGTGCGATTGCCAATTAAAAATCAATTATTGCGCATATCTGAGGCACCATAACAACACGTCAATATTATGCATGTGTATTTTTTACTCGAATAGGAATACATAAGTATATTTTAAGGATCGTATATATTTGACAAGTCTCTGGCGATAGGTCTCTTCTACAGCGATAAGTCTCTTCTACTTCGATAAGTCTCTGTCTACAGCCAGCAACATCAAAGCTATCGAAGTGCAACGCGAGGAAGTGGTTTGACACCTTAAATAACGCCTCACTTGAGCTAGTACACATTGTATTAAACCATTATCGATCTTCCCTGAAATCTCTGATAAACAGGGAGCGCCAACTACTCGATCAGTTTAGCCTTTTTCCCGAAGAATAATCGTCCCTAAGAGCATATGAGCAAAAGAAACGTTCCGAGCTTAACGCACAGAAACGCGAAAAGTTGCTCAGTGATGGTGTGAAACTTTGAAACTCAACTCCTCCATCTTCGGCCAAGGAAAGAACATGTAAACCTGCACCCGACAACATTATTAATATTTCAACTGCTATCCTATCTAAAGAAGAACTCAGTCTTTTATCCCGTGGTTTAAGCTTCTGTCCAGCAAGTGCTAACTATAATGAATTTCAGTTATACAAGGATTTAGACAACTTCGCAGGAAATATGAGACTACGCGAATATTTCTTCGATCAGCCGACTCCCGCCGACGATCCAACCGCTTTACCCTCGGCTAAACGTTGGACACCGGGTTCACAACGTGACAAACACTTGGACATGTTTATTAAAGCAGTGCAGCGAGATATCATTCAAGCTTTTAATGAACCCCAGTCTTTTCGTCAAAACCTATTGACCCTAGAAATAAAAGCTATAGCAAACCTTGGCGAACGCACCGACATCACAATAAAACTTGCGGACAAAGGAGGTGCCATCGTTGTCATGGACACGACGAAATATATCGCTGAAGCGAACAGTCAGCTTGATGATAGGTCGTTTTATAAGCGACTCGAGGCCGATACGACTGATGAGTATAAAGTGATATTAAAGGCACAATAAGAAAACTAATAAATTAGAAAAAAACTAAATGATAGGGCAGCTTCTCTGATCCCTCTTAGTCCGGCAGCTGGTAGGTTCTATTTGTTGCCGAAAATCCATAAACACAACAATCCTGGTCGCCCAATTGTTTCCGGCATAGGTACCGTGACAGAAAACTTGTCACGTTACGTAGATAGCCTGATAAATCAGATACCCCCTACGTTCCAGTCATTTCTGCGAGATACTAACGACTTCCTATCCGATATTACCAACCTTATTATACCTAACAACGCTCTCCCTGTCACTCTCGATGTTGCATCTCTCTACACAAGCATACCGCACTTGGATGGTATAAGATCCGTGGTTGAGGCTTACGATCACTCCGCTCTCGACAAGTCCATTGATAGCTCGACTATAGCTATACTGCTTGAAATGATTCTTCAGTACAACGACTTTGAATTCAATGGAGTGCATTATGTTCAAGTAAGTGGTACGTCTATGGGTACTAAGATCGGGCCATGCTATGCGAATATATTTATGGGATCCCTTGAGAACAAATTCTTGTCGGGTCGTTCGCTAAAACCTTTTTATTACAAAAGATTTATTGACGACATATTCATGATTTGGACACATGAAGAGGAGGAACTTTTGTCTTTTATTTCGGACTTTAATAATGCTCACCCTTCCATATCCTTTTCGCACACATATTCACCAGAGACCATTAACTTTCTCGATGTCACAGTAAGTCTCGCTAATGCAAAATTAAGCACTAAACTGTACCGCAAGCCGACTGACAGACACAGGTATTTACACTTTCAAAGCAGCCACAAAAGGCACTGCAAATCCAGCATACCTTACAGCCAGGCCTTACGCTTTAAGCGAATTTGCTCTGAGCAATCTGACTTTGATAATAACTGTAACCAGCTACGCACTGCACTTCTTAAACAGAAATATCCACCCAAGTTAGTCGATGACGCAGTAAGGCGTGCCGACGCACGAGACCGTACAGCACTCTGCATCCCCAAGAAAAATCCTAAAAGTCATTCACTGGTTAACCTGGTTTTAACCCATAACGCATCGGCACCTAACGTCGCGTCTATTTTCCGTAAACACCACAACATACTTATGCAGAGCAAACGCCTTGCAAAAGCGTTTCCAGAACCACTACGTGTTGTGTACAGACGAGGCAGAAATTAGCGAGATTTATTAACTTCCTCTAAAACCAGACAACGCAGTAACGACCAGGCGCTTGGTTGCCGTCCTTGTAAAAAGCCCCGCTGTAAAGTGTGTGCCCACATGACCACAACAACACTGGCAGCCAGTACTGTGACGAACTTCAAGTTCAAAATTAAGGGCAGTTTTACTTGTGATACTGCAAATGTCGTATATATGCTAGAATGCTCAATCTGTCATTTACAATACATAGGTCATACTGAAGCTGCTTTTCGATACCGTTTCAATAATCATAAAGCTCATGTGCATGACCTTCCTAACTTGCCGATTTCAAGGCACGTCACCGAGGCAGGTCATTCATTCAGTAACATGATAGCTACAATTTAGGCTTAATTTTCTTTCCCAACTTCTTCAAAGACAAACAGCACTTGACCCTACACAGTACCTGACACCCATATCATATCGACAAGGCATACGAGACACCATCACCCCGGAACCCTAACACCTTATTTTGCACGGACAGATGCATTTAGAGAGAGAGAGGAAACTTTATTAGAACTTGGCCGGCAGCTTGGTCTTGGTGGCCTCAGATGGCGGCGCTGAGTCCCTGAACTCGGGCAGCATCTTCAGCCTGCCGGACAGCCCAGAGCTGGTCGTTGAGCTCCGAGCTTCTGAGCGCCGCCTCCCAGCGGCGGCGTCGCCGACGGAGAAGGTCCCCCGCGGCTCCCGCAGACGGGACGGCGGCGGGAACGAGTGAGCTCGAGGCTTCCTGTTCCCTGGTATTGGCAGCCGCCATAGGCGCATCGCGAACGGCGGCCGTTTCTCGACCATTGTTATCGGCGCATTCCCAGAGCATGTGGCGCAGCGTTGCTCTGTGCCCGCATGCTTTACATAGATCGGTAATGTGTAAGTGCGGGTAGCATTTAAATTTTCTTTTTTTCCACGAACAGTGGAAGAATGGAACCTTCTAAAAGACTCTGTTTAATGATTCACTTTGGTTGATTTACTGTGTGTAATCAGTGTGCTGGGTGTCTAAACCTGTACTTGTATGTTGAATTCTTCCCTTTTTTCTTTTCTACGTGACTTGAGTGCCTAACATGTACTTGCTACTTGTATACCGTGCCCACCTGCTTGGACCTGTGAAGGTCTGCAGTATGCATTAAATAAATAAATAAACAATACTGGAATCGGGTTTTAAATCACACCATGAACGCGAAGTAAAAGAGTCATTTTTAATTCGTAAATTCAAAACACTATCTGCCGGCATGAACGAGAGCCCGGGTACGCTTACTTGCATATTGCCTTAGTAAATCGCTTTTTTGTTTTACTGACAAGTGTATATTCTTTGCACGATGTTGGCCTATTGTCAAATATTACCTACATAATGTAGGTGGCCTTTGTCGCTTCACCATTTTACTCCCATTCATTTTGCTCTGCCTGCTTTGTGATTTCGTTTACCTTTTTTAAAGGCTTATTTAATGTTTTTAGGCTGTGATTATCCCGCAGAACGCATGACCAAGTGAGCTACTGCGTGCGCAGTCTGTTATTTTGCAGACCTGCTGCATTCCACACAAGTTGTAGGGTATCTAATACGTGCCAATTCACTATTGTATAATGATACGCGTTTTCAGCTGTATACGCACTATAGCCACGTACCTTTGGTGATATATAATCTTGTTTCTTAAACTACTGATAATGACTTGGCCGTGTGATACGCAAAAAAGCGGCTTATATATGTGCCCTGTGTGCTATATGTGTAATGTGTAACCATTCACTCCGACGAAGGCAGGCCCACCTGCAGAAACGTTAGTAAAACTAGTGTTGTTTCGCACGTTTGTCGACCTCTGTTTTTCTACCATGTATATGTATATATATATATATATATATATACGGCTGGATATTTTTTCATCCACTTTTCTTTCTTCTTATTTACATTCCATTGGTTTTAATAACTTCCCCTGTACATTCCTTGGCATTACTGTCTGTTAGATCTTATATATATATATATATATGCAATAATACAGATAAATGGGAGCGAGTGCTCTAAACCGACAAATATAAAAAGAGCCCGGCGGCCAAGAAGATCGAGAGTGCATGTGTGGGCGCAGAGAGCAAGTTCCTTGTCGGTTAAAGCTACTCAAGGCCCCATTCACACAGCCCGAGGGAGGGCGTGCAGACGCAGTCAGGCCATAATTTACAAATAATCTCAGCCTCTATCACGTACTGCCCCTTATTTCTAAATTGCTTGTTCTTCACAATAAAACTTGTAAGTGAGCGCTCATCTCCTTGTCCCTACCTCCCGTGTCTTCCTTTGCTGTGTAATCACATTCAAAGTGGAGTATACTAACCAGCTCGTGCTCGAAGAATGCGACATTTGCCTAACCATGCGCGTAGCTCAAAAACTTGTCAAAACAGAAGAGGCCAAAACAGGCTCCAACTTTCAAAAAAATTTTGTTTCGGAGTGCGAACACATTATACGCTCAAAATGCGAGAAAACAAAGAAAAACCACTAGAGATCACACAACTGCCATGCGCGAACATCTAGTTACAACGCAGGGAAAGTTCATCCCCATTTACACAGCCCGACGGAGGGCGGGCAGACGCAGTCAGGTCCTAATTTACAAGTCCTCTCAGCCTCTACTTCTATTGTTATTTAATTTTTGTCCTATAATGATGGTCTCAAGCAAAAGCGCAGCTTTCAGCCACACGTGCTGCAGTGCGAAACCGAGAAAGCATCGCGATATCTCGATCATGACGTTACAAGCATGTTCACAGAGCACGTGATTAGGAGCGGCCAGTTTGTCTCATGTAATGCTTGCTACATGAAACAGGTATCTGATGTTTGTTGCACGCGTGACGAATAGATTTTCGCCCGTCATCGAACAACGTTGTTTTGCGTTTGAAATGAAGATTCATGTTGCACAAGTATAGGACAGTTCTGTCGGGGCAGAAAAAGCAATCTTTTCTCTGACCCGCTGCGACATTGTTCAGGTGGTGGGATACTCCGTGAATACACAGTACTGCGACAAGCTTGTGGGCCTACTGAATATGGGGAAGGGCTTGTCCTGAGAATTGAAGCTTCATCGTCACAGTTTCCGCTTCTGAAACATGTAAATCAGATGACGGGTATTGATTGATTGATTTGTGGGGTTTAACGTCCCAAAACCACTATTTGATTATGAGAGACGCCTTAGTGGAGGGCTCCGGAAATTTTGACCACCTGGGGTTCTTTAACGTGCACCCAAATCTGAGTACACGGGCCAGATGACGGGTAGCCAGCAATAGAAAGTCGCACAGCTTGCTTAATAAAAACGCTTTTCGTTTGCTCTTTTATTGCGGCGTGGTGCCGCAGATGGCTACGTTCTACGTCGGCTTGTTCAGATGAACTTCTAAGTGGTTCTAAGTGGGAAAGGAAAGAAAAGTGAGCCCCATAACTGTCTGCTAGGTATAGAAAAAGAGGCGTGAGGTGGTAAGCATGAGAGCGACGACATATCGAGGGGATAAGAGAGATAGGAAAGATGGAAACACGGTCACAGGAGTCCGAGGACGGGGCACCACTTGCGAGAGCTCTTGTCGGCGTCAGTAGATGGCGTAGAGCAAGTCCAGTCGGTCAGAGCTACACTGTCGTCGAAGGTCGTCGGGGTCAGATGACGTAGGGCGAGCCCAGCCGGCCAGAGCTACGCTGACGCCGGAGATCGCGAGGGCACAACCAGTAGGCACGGAATCCAGCAAGCGAGTCCCCATGAACTTCGGATAAAAATGAAAGAGATATTCATGGTACTGTACTCACGCGTTCGCAGCCAATTTTAATCTAACCGCGCTACCACTCAGTTTTGACGTGTGCTGCCATCTCCCGCCTATACACAGTAAATAACGTCACCTTCGAGATCACCACCGCGTAGCACGTTTTTGTTGTTGTTGGCACGGTTCGGTAGGCTGTCGACAGCCGGCTGTGCCTGCCCGCATGAAATCGTCTAAACCCCACGAACGTGATCGCGTGAGGGCGGCGTCCTTGGGGCAGGCCCCTCTGTCACCACTGGCAGAATGGGTGTGTACGCAAAAAGCGGCGCCGCGGCAAGCTTCACCAGTTTCTAGCGCACGCGGAGCAGCTGGGTACAGCGGCGGCCTCTGCCGATCCGCGCTGCACCCGTTGACAACCGTGCGCGCCCACGGGTTCGCGCGCGCGCGCGCTGACGGTCACCGGCGTGCGTTGTTTTGTCGCAAGTGTTTGTTGTTGTGTCTTGGTGTGTGGTTGTGCCAAATTCGTGGTGATACAATGAAGCTTCCACGATGAAGAGGAACGAGAGTGGAGTATCCCGCTTCGGATCTTTCTTCCGTCGGCGGACGCTGCGGCGGATACGAGACAGCACCGACAACGACGTGAGTTCGCTGCGTGTCTCTGCTCGATCGCGATGCGCGCGCGCATGTGGTTTGTATCAAAACGGCGGCTGGCTTTGGTTCAATGCATCCGCGTATAGCGGCGGCTCATTTTATTTGAGGCAACCCCCCGCTGCAGCTGTCTGTGTGGGCCCGAGCCGGCTCTCTGTTTTAATAGCTGGCACCGTGCCCGGCGCTTTCGGTCGTCCCAGTCGATGCGAGATGTGTGTTGTGACGGCGCCGCAGCCGTGCCGGCTAGATCCGTGCGGCCGTGCATCCCAGCCGTGTTTCGTAACAGATCGCCGTCGATGTGGTAGTGTGCCGTGAACAGGCCTTCAAGAACACGAGAGTCAAACTGCGTAGACAGGAAATAGCTTGCATAATGGATGATGGATAACGAATCAACGAATCGCGACTTCATCTAATACACGCGCGCAATTGACTTGTCACCGCTGTTCTTAATTCGAGTACTACAAGCGTGGTGACCGCAGCTTGTTCTTCTCGTACCACTTGATTTCGAGCGTGCGCAAACTAGTCTGATATGCGTGCGTCACGTTTGAATCAGCCTTCCCCGCCCACCTTTCTGAAAGCGATCTTTCGGTCGCGTATTCCGGTATTTCGGGTTGTTCGTCTTACAAGGGCGTTCAGCTTAAATCAACGCATCCCGCGACACTGTGATGCTCGAAGACAATGGTGACGGAAACGTACGCGATTCGCAGAAGGCTGAACAAATCACCCACCGGAGCAGTGGCGAGTACCTTGTTCATATTTCACTTTCTTTGCTTGTCTCGTTTGGGGAATTTCTCGCTGGAATGATGGGCATTTTCCGCTGCAAGCCATTGGAAAGTTCTCGTCGCACGAAAGCCGTACGGTTAGTTCACGCGCGGTTTAAATAAAATGCGAAAAATAAATTGTAAATAATTTTTCAGTTTCGTGTTCGTTGATTTGTTAGATGCTTGTATGTTAATTCCAAGAGTGGCGGTGCACAGATAATACAGCATAAACTGTGCCGAATGCTTTACGCTTGCGAACGTTTGCAACTGTGCAATGACAATGATCCTTCACTCCAGGAAACGAGCTCAGTTGCTTACACTATTGTATGCAACCTACATGAAAAAAAAAAAAAAGAAAAGCTTGACACGGGTATCGTGTACATCTGGTTCACAGCATTGTTTTTATTATTTCCGAACTACTGTAAAACATCGTCATCGGGAGCTCGACTAACATTTCTTTTTGCTTACGAACGAATATTGTTTAACAGTTTCACTTCTATTGCTGTAGTGTACATGCAATACAAATATTTGGATATCCCAGATTTGTCGTCCGATAAAGTGTAGCATTTGAGCTTTGTTAGACAATACGAGACAGTCAATAAAGATATCACGTTAAAGTCAATAATGACATCGTGCTAATTTTTCCTGTAAAAATAAATATTTTCGTGCTTAACTTTGTGTGATGTAATGAAATTCGTAATGCAAGTGATCGCAAGCTCACGTAATGCAAGCGCACGCGTGCTGTTACGCTATATATGAATGCCGTGAAAGCAGTATAAGCAAATGGCGTCAGTGGTTTCATGGTATAATACTCGCCTGCCACGCTGGTGACCCGGCCCCGCCGCGGTGGTCTAGTGGCTAAGGTACTCGGCTGCTGACCCGAAGGTCGCGGGTTCGAATCCCGGCTGCGGCGGCTGCATTTCCGATGGAGGCGGAAATGTCATAGGCCCGTGTGCTCAGATTTGGGTGCACGTTAAAGAACCCCAGGTGGCCGAAATTTCCGGAGCCCTCCACTATGGCGTCTCTCATAATCATATGGTGGTTTTGGGACGTTAAACCCCACAAATCAATCAATGCAAGTGATCAATAATTTTAAAAGCTGCTTTGGCCACATTGCAAACTTGGTGTGCAATGTGGCAGGTGACAATTACTGTTGAGGGTTGCATAAAAAGATAGCCGTGTCTGTTTACTTACCGCAACACTGGTGCTCGCGCTTTGTCAGTGTTGTCTATAAACATGAACAGAAATTCCAGAGTGAAAGTTACGCCATATCAAAGTTGAATTACCGCGTCTATTGCATTGGCAAAATGGGCAATGAAAAGACTGCTGCCTGAAAACGATGCTTGGAAACAGCACTCCGGCCGTGTAACCACTGGCATATGAGACTTCGATCGAAAAATATTTAGAATACCCAGCTGTAGTATGGGATCCCTATACCGTGCCTAGCATTAAAAAAAAATTGAGGGGTTTAAATAAAATCTATGTTTTTTTATATAATTGTTACAGCTGGCAGACGTCACCTTCACGAGGCGTTTCAACTATTACCGCAGAAGGCCTAACTTGAAAAAAAAATGAAAATGCGGTATGGAAAGGCTCTAAACATATGTCTTCCCAATCGATGCGCAATTACAAGGCATTGTAAGCCAAACCACCACCTGAATGGGCAGTACACTCGTGGCATTAAAAAGAAATGAGATTTGATAAATCTCGCACACACACGCACACTTTCCCCCCCCCCCCAGAACAGCAGCAGGTCAGTCGAACTGTCTGTTGACTAGCCGGTATAACAGAATGTACTACAAATTCATTTTTAAATACACTCTGTAAGCTGCTCTAAACTCATACTTTTTCCTACAGTTATTTCTTTTAGAGTTTTGTTTATTTTGACCTATTAAAAAGAGCGTAGAAGGATGAATTCGGCTGTAACAATGTTGTTCTTTGTGTTCAATGGTTTCTCTGATAACTATGCCTTCGTTCCACTGTTAGTTGTTTTTGTACCATTGTTTTGCTTTTACAGTTAAGCATTTCATTGTAAGGAATAGGTGTTTCTCTGTTTGCAGCAGTAATTAATTTGGTCACTATGTCTTTGTAACTCTGTAGTTATTGTTTAGTCAGATAAAATTATGTATATCCCCTCCTGCTTGTGGCTTGGAACGCAAGCTGGCAGCGTGTAATAAAAAAATAAATATCTGTGAAGTATAGCTGTAAGCGAATAATAACAAAATTAAACGCACACTGTTAAATTAATGAACTATTTTGTAGATATTGCATTATCAGTCATCGTCACCAGCGTTTGTTGGGTTCACGGCGGCGAAAAGGTGCAAATGCACATTCACTAAGTAAAAAGAAAAGCGTGGCTCTCAATTTTCTTTTTTACAACAAGTGGAGCTTTCGGCTAGGCTAGCTGTTTCCCCTATTCTTGGTTTTGTTTACCTGCGCTTGGTCTTCATTCAGGGCGGGGATGGCGTCAGTTGGCGAGGACATACCGTGTCGCCATCGCGCGGAATTATCGCTGCGGCGTGCAAAGTTGTATTGCGCGGCCAGCCATCAACCGCTTAGCTGCCACTTTCGTGGCTCCTTCTGGTTGTTCTTTTTTTTTCATTCGATGCAATTTCTAAATAAATCACAGTGTCATCAATCTTAGACAGCGTTATAAGACACGGTAAAGAACTGTTCAGACGAGTTCACTGCCGTTGTCGTCTGCTGCGGTCACCGATGGATTTTTGAAAAGCTGTTTAGGCGCAATAGCATGCTTGTAGTAAAGAAATACAATTAGAGGACGCTCGAGCTTCGCCTTCATGAGTAGATGGCGATAACGTAATCGGGCCTCGTTCGCATCTCCTTCTGAAATGCTATAGCCCGATTCGGTTTTCGAACGTGCTGTAAGAAACGAACGACTGTGCGCGTAATGGTGGCTGTTTCAAAGTCTTCAAGAATGCCTATCGCAAGCACAACTGTCAATTGCCCTCCGCGCCATAATTGTTCATTTTGCGAACAAGCGAAGGACTGACTGGACGCGTCCGTCGACCAACACGTGAACCTACACGGCTATTCACTTATTTCATGGTTCTGCTGCGGATGCTGATTGAGATGTCCGAGCACCTTGTAATTACTCGGCCTTTAAAACAGCCTCTCGTTGCTCAATTCACGCATTTGGACGCTTGGCGCGATTACACGATTCTGCGACGTAATTTGTGATGCGTCAAGGACACTCCTTCCGCTACGTGACATTCATATAGTATTTTTTTAAAGGTACTTTTAAGAAATATTTTGGCACTAGGGTAGAACGCCTGCCTGCACACGCAGACGGCCTGCCATGGGTTCGAGCCTCATTTAGACCCGGAAATTTCTATTCTTTATTTCATTTGCATCTTTCCCGATTTCGTGGTCACGGACAAGTTAATCATTCTGCGCTCACAACCAACGACGCCGACAACCGCGTCAATGCTGAAATTTGTGCGAAACGAGTTTTATCGCGTGATCATATATACTCCTGCTGTGAGAATGACGTCCAACATGTGTAACACGAGTTGTGTCTATAGGTTTGCATGTGCAAATAAGTCATTTGACACGCAAATGACGTGGCATTCGTGAATGTGTATTCCTATTTAGAATGCATGTTTCCCATCAGAGCACGGCACGTGAGTGGGCAGGCTGTTGCGCACATCATTTACAGCTATCCGCCCAATTTAAGCGAACATACGTGAGCTATATGCGCGTCCGCACGTCCGTGAGTTTCTAATGGCGTAGCTGGGCAACATTTTATGTTTTCCACGCCGTCGATAACTTCGCGCCCAATTTGTAAGCTTATGTAGTTTCTATAACAATGAACGGGAAGTGGGCGCGAAAACGAGTAAGATTAAAGAGGAAAAAACAAATTCGCGTGTTTGGGCCGTCCGCTTCCCTTATTAAGAGCAAGGTAAGATCACGTGACCAACGTAGCATGTCACAACAATAGCAACCCCAGGGCCTCCATGAGCCTATAGCGCCCATATGCGTGCTTGCTCCATGAAATTTGGTTCTCTTTCGCCATACGCACCCCAGCAATTTCGCAAACGGGATGTTTCGGTGTGCAAATTAAACGGGCCAAAGTCATTCGCGGTAATGGTAAAAAAAAACGCATGCATGGTTAATGGGTCAAGTTAAAATTGATGTACATGTTTATAATAAAAGCAAGGTAATTCTTTAGGTCGCTGTATACCATTTACGGGTGTGGTTGGCGCTCTCGAAATTCTGACATACTTCACTACGAAGACATGTAACTTAGAGTTGAAGCCATTAACAAACTTTCTGGATAACATGTTAACCGCGGACGTTGGATGACTTTTGGTGGCAACCCCTGGCGACCAGGACATCGCGCTCGGGGTTTTCACGTGGGGAGCTTGCATGTCTGGTGATATTGAGATGCAAGCATATCAGGTTTGGTGGCACTGCAGAAGTATATTCCTGTATACGTTGACGGGGAAGGTTCAAGGGTTCGTTCTCTAGAAGCAGCCGAGCCTGTGAGGCCCTTCGGGGCTCTTGCTTCGCTATCGCTGTAGTCTAGACAGTTTCTATAGTCTAGGCAGTTTCGCTGCTAAAACCAAACACATCTCACCAAGAAGTTATACTGCGGGCTTAATATTTGTCACGAACATTAGAGAACGTAACTAAACGTGAATGTGATTTAACGTGGGGTTCTTTAATTTCTTAACTCACTGCTCCGAGCATATTGCCCTTCCATTACTTAGTGTGGTGTCGAAGTTCAAGCGTGACTTGAAGATTCGGACGTCGTAGTCACCGTGCACATCCATGCTTCTGGTCATCGACTTGTCCTGTCCAGCTTTCGTGTTCGAGCTAGCGCTCTGTTTTGATCGGGTTAGCACCACTAAGTGGTAGCTCTCAGTACTGTGGCTATATGATAAGGAGGCCATAGAAGCGCTCTCCAGGCCGGCTTCGCCTCTTCTCTCTTCATTAAACAGTATCGCTTTGTCGTAACTTCTCGAAAGCACCCTATTAACGATAAAGAGGAAGGCAGCGTCCTTCCCCGAGGGCTATAAAGGAGGCTACCGAAATTTAATTTATGAAGTCGAGACCGTTTATGTGGCTCGTCGCTCGAAAAAGTCTGCAGCGTGAACACGAGTGGTACTAAATATCCTGCTACAATGATGTCAAGTCACTAGGATTTGTAAATTGTCAACGAAAAAAAAAACTGCGGTAGAAAAAAAATAGATATAAAGAATGTGGCGAAGAATTTCCGTTCTAAAATTGCTCATGAGATTTTTGTCTGCTTTAGAGTACAGCTGTAGCTTTTAGGGGCTCGGTCCTGCATTCAGTGGTGTCGCCATCGGCGGAACTGATAGAGCGAGCGAGGACTAAAAAAATTGCCCGCAGCTTCCCTCGGGGGAACACTGAGGAGGATGCGGACCATGTAATTGGTTAACGGGGTGTTAAAGTGCGACTTACTTGGGTCGATGGCTAAATTGGTTAACGTGGTTGTGAAATGGGGTGTTAAATTGCGACTTACTTGGGTCGATGGCTAAATTGGTTAACGTGGTTGTAGGAGGGGGTGTTAAATGAGTGAACACGTACACACGTATGCGAAAGGGCGGCACTGGTCGAAGGGACGTCGATCATTGTGTTTGTGGATTCGTTGGAATTCATTTCACCGCGACCTTGGACGTCGACGCGCCGTACAAACCAACCGACGAGCGGCAACTGAGCGAGCGAGCGCCGACCTTGAGTATATACACAGCACGACGGCGCATGCACTGTCAGCTGTTGAATGTTCTCGAAGCGCGACGCCACATGCGCGTCCACTGGAGAATCAGGAGAATTGTAGATGTCGAACGCGGTGCGTAGAGGAGGAAGGGTGCACAGATGGTGGAGGAGTGAAGCGCGCGCGGTGTGTAGAGGAGGAAGGGATGCACAGATGGTAGAAGAGTGGGCGACGGCGCGACGGCGCATGCGCGCGCGTCAGCTGTCGAATGTTCGAGAAGCGGTGCGGACGTCGCACTACAAGGCGCGAGTATAAGATGCTCCGCATCTAAAAGAGCGAACAGGTAGTGTCTCGACCCAGTGGCCTCTAAACTCGCTTCCTTTCTCCGTCACGCGCTCTGGCTCCTTGGTCGGAGCTCGGGCGCATGCGGGGCTGGCACGAGCACTTCAGCTGATTTCGCTCGTTGTAACGGGGCCGTTTACATGGTGTGGGCATGTGCGAAAAATCCGCACCTGCCCCCTTATTCTACCCCTACCCGAGAGGCATGAGAGACTGCCCTCAACTGCTCCTCGCTCGAGTCTCAACGGGCAAGACGGGCGTGAGTCGGGACCTCGTCATGCGCTGTCCCAGACTAGGGATGCCGATCATGTAGCGGAATTATACCTTGGCGCACAGACTCTCTTTGGTTTCTTTTTACAATAAATATTTTAATCGTTCTCTCTCCCGGCGTTTCGCTCAGTTCGCGAGGCTGGCATGCAGTGAGTGGTGTGGCAATGAGCAGTTTGTGTGGCTGCATGTAAAGAATGTTACATTGCTACGACTGCGCATAAACAGATCTTCATTGGCGTTGCGCCCCACGAAGCATGCTCTCTCTATATATGAATATTGCTGTCGCTTATATGTTCTGCAATTTCCAAAAAAATAAACCGTTGAGAGGTAAGCACTCGTTTGCTCGCCTCGCTGTGTCCTTGCCTTTTTAGCGCACTGTAACGTTGCAATTACTGTGCAACTTGCCCAAGTATCTGTTTTACTTTGACTAAAGGGAATTAAAGGTACTTATCCTGTAGGCTTTCACCTGCGACCTGCATTACGTTAGCTTGATGAACGTGGTGACATTTTCCCCCTGTGAGAGCGCTGATAGCTCATGGGAATGCCCCTGTAATGGCATGGGGTCGCGATAAGGCCTAGCATCAGAAGCGCCAGATGGGTCATAGACTGCAGGTGTTCTTTACTGCACGCTCGGCCGTGCGGTGGTTACGCTATGCGAGGAATTTTCGAGCCGTTGGCGGATGTCTCCGCGCAGCTCGCTCATCATTTGACATACTGTGTGCTTGTCGCATTGCTGTTATTTTTCGTTGCCGTTGGTTGGCTCACAGATGCCGTGATACTGAATGGCTACGTTACTGACCGCTGCATTCTAATCGCAAATAGCGAAATGCGAGCCGTAAACGTTCGTTAGAGTGCGTAACTATGTGCAGACCGGATTTTTTCGTTCACCACAGGCAGTAAGCGAACGGGCGCCCGTTCTGGCTTCAGCGTTGAATGGGACAATAAGGCTGCTATTCAAGGTATAAGGGCTACGTTGCGACAACAGTGGTTGGTCCTTGGTCGGAGCCGTCACCTGCCCAAGGTGGTCTAGCTTTGTCTGATTTTTTTTTTTCAAGAACGTTCCGATCGAATGAAAAACTATAGAGTACGCGGTCATACTACCGCTGATCTTTTCCCCTCGATGTCATACCGCGTCCTACCAGGATGATGTCAGGATTCTTTTGCTGGAAGTGAGTGTTTGGAGGAATGGGGTGGGGGTGGAATGTGCAGTTACGACAAGTGAGTTCTTTCAGCGGAGCAAGGAGGCGCAGAACTTATGCGTTGTGTTTCGAACATTTCTTCATTTGGGGCAGAGGGCACGCGGAAACTTCGAGGAGGGCAGCACCCCTCCCCCCTTTTCGCGCCTTCTACTGGCGTCACCACTGGCATCCTACAGGGCAGAGCATTATTGTATACGAGACAACAAACTTGATAAACCTTCTGGCCTTATCTGTCGCCAATTTTTAAGTTCAGCGGATGAGTTGTTCCCATTTGGTGGCGACGACTACGCGTTCTCACAGGTGCATTAGCCAAGGAAGTCTTTCGTTTGCCGAGTTCCAAAATTCTAATCGAAGTTTCGTTGTGGCGGTGCCCTATAATGTCAGTCACACTAAAACACAACAATGGCTCACGCTGTAATTCAGCCGATATCATGCACTTTTGGCAATGTGGAGCAGTATTCTATTATTTTTCTCTGTATTGTGTTGTGGACGGTTGACGACTTTTACCAAGAAAACCATTACACCGTGAACGAAAACAGATGGCCTACTCATGAATAACAATACTGTGATCTTTGACATTTTTCTCTTCTGTACTGAGCTAAATGCTACGTCTGTAAATGATTTCAAATAAATGGGTAGCATTGTAACAGTAGCGTAGATCGATTTTTTTTTTTGCGGGTGAGTTGGGGAAGGAGTGGTACTAACGTATACGTGCGCATATATACGTGCACGCTTAGTTGAGAAAAAAATTGGCTCGGGGTTGAACACCCGTTGACCCCTGCCCTCCCCTTACACCATTGTAGTAATGATCAAATAATTATAACAATCATAATACTGATGTACAAGGCAGAACGCTGGAATGGTTGCAAAAGGACGAGAAAAAGACAGGGCATGCGCTGATCCCAGACCTGCTTGTCCCGTGACCTGTCTGTTATGTTGCAATGGGTATAGCTCTTTTCCGCGGCGTTTTCGATACGTGTGTAGATTCTTCGGGAAGCGTTGTCAAACGTTGCGTCGAGCTTCGGTCGATCGGTTGTTTCGCGATGGATCCTCCGTCCGAGCGGCAGAGGTGAACACGCGGCCGGACCCCCACTTCCTGCGCCAACAGGAAGCTCGCGACGACGGGAAGCAGGCGAGAGCAGTAATAATAAGTGTGTGCGCACCGCCAAGGTCGTCTGGACCACTTCGCGCCGGCAGTCGAGGGTCGCTTTTGTGATCGGCACGCGGCTGACTTGAGCTCTCAGGTCTCGGCACAATGGGCATGGGGAACAACCCGTTTCCAACGCATCCGCCGAGATTGCTGTGTCTCAGAAACGTCGGAATCGGCGAGTGCAGCTTATCATTCATCGTTACATGCAAGCTGACGATAATGACCGGGGAATGTCTTCTCGTAAGTGCTTGCGTGGAGCACCGCGGAGAGAGAGGTAAATGGAGAGGAAAAACAGGGAGGTTAGCCAAGCTTTGGCTCGGTTGGCTACCTTATACCTACACGGGAGAGGGAATAATAGAAATAAAAAAAAAGAAAGAAAGAAGAAAAGATGATCTCGCGATGTTTGTTCACAAGCGCTTGTGAAGTCCGGCACGTGCTCCTCAAGAAGCACAAAAGAGCTTTGTTGGCCTTACGCGTATATGCGTGACCGTCGGCCAAGGTCCCAAGATCTTCTTTTCTGCAAGTGGTCTTAAATCTAGGTGACGGAGCTTGGCTTCCATACCATGTCGTTGAGTACCGTGTGATAGGCAGTGGGATGGAATTTGTCAGACCGTCTCCTCGGAGGCGCAAATGTTGCATGTCACACTGCTGGTCATTCCAATGAGACGCGAAGACGCATTCGTAAATACCACGCCCAACGGCATGCGACACAGCAATGTTTTATCGCGCTGTGAGAGCCCGGAAGGCAAGTGAAGTTGCAAGTTTGGGTCGATCGAATACAGGTGCGTGTTGGAGAACTCCCGCGTGTTCCATTGTAGAAACGTGACACGGTGAGCAAGCGATTGCAGTCGTCGGGCAGCGTCCGTTTTCAAGAGTGGTATGGGCGTCCGCAGGTATTGGTCATGAGCAGATCGAGCAGCTTCATCCGCGTGGTCTTTGCCGACAATTCTGCAATGACTCGGCAACCACTATAATACAATATTATGTCCTTCTTCGAGCGCTTGGTGGTAGTCGTGCCTTATCTCATACTGATTGTTCGTGTGATCCATGCCGTAAAGCGAACCGTAACGTTTGTAAGGTTGAGCTCGAGTCGCGAAAGATGGCCCATTGATTAGGTGGCTGCTGAAGAATGTACCTGACCGCACCTTGAAGCGCTGCGAGTTCCTTTGCTGTCGACGTCGTGAAGCGAGAGAACTTGTAGCAGTATGTTATACCAGGTGGAACAACCACTGCTCCTGTAGAGCTGTCGGAATTAGTGGAGGCATCGGTATAAATATGCGTGCAGTCCAAGTAAATTTCGTCCAACATACGCTAAGTCTACTGCTTCAGGGCTAGTGGCGAC
The DNA here is from genome assembly GCF_043290135.1 of Rhipicephalus microplus. Taxonomy (NCBI): domain Eukaryota; kingdom Metazoa; phylum Arthropoda; class Arachnida; order Ixodida; family Ixodidae; genus Rhipicephalus; species Rhipicephalus microplus. The sequence goes on from NC_134701.1 coordinate 91,485,252, forward strand.
ATGCGTGCCTTCTTAACCACTCGAAAACCAATAAGTGCTCGCCAGGTTAACGGAGACTCCACAACGCAGATGCTGAAAGCATCGCAGGTTTGAAGCGAGGGGAAATATGTCGTGGTGTTTCGTCACAATACCGCAGAACGAAACATGGGGCCTCCGTGCTCGCAAACACGTCAAATGATGACACGAAAGTCGTGATAAATGCCGAATGTGCGCTCTCAGCGTCTCCACAATGATGTACGTTGTCACCGGCTGTTGTGCGATAGCGATAGTTGCAACTGCTGATGAACATCTTGGAATTGGCCAAGACATGTCCGAAGTGCTTGGGATTTCACGCTCTGTAGTGCACCGATGTTAGTCTCGCACGTATTGCCCAGTGCAAGAAGGCTGTACCAGAGAAATCTGAGAAAGAGGGCTGTATAAAGCTGCAGCATGGAGTGCATGGAGGGGCCCCATGTTTTTCCGGCCACGAACTTAAAATACATTCTCAATGTCAATGAGCTTTTTTTTTTTTCACATATGCGATATGTTGACTACAGGCTAGGTCGCGATCTACGATAACACCTAGGAATCTATGGCTCTAGGAATCTATGGCTGCTCTTATATGCGATTGATTAGCCATCGATGCTCACTGGGTAGAAGGACATCGGTTTCAATCAATCATGATTTATTTCAGCTTCAAAGACATTCAGTGGAGCTTGGTGGGTACGGACAAAAAGCCATAGATGAGGCTTGACAGGGTCCGTACCCCCGGGCTTGGCAAACGTGGCGTACAGAGTGGCGTACAATCGTGACGTACAAAGGCAAAAACGGGCACATAACAGTTATCTTCATTGCAACAACATAAGCGAGCTAGTGGAACTGAAAAATGTACACAATAAAGAGAAAAGGCACTGGTACAGTATACAGAGAAAAGGCACTGGTATACGAGAAAAGGCACTGGTACAGTATACAGAGATGCACTCGTTCAAAATGAAGGGGGAGAGAGAGATTCACAGGTACATTTTATCATCATACACATGCGAATTGAGTACGCGGAAGTGTTACTTATGTTTTTCGGATATGTTAAGTAGTAGCGGTAGCTGATATTTCAACATCTGTGTTGCGTAATTGGTTCGTGGTCTTGGTAATCTCCAGACTTCACGAGTCCTCAAAATTCGCACATGTTCAGCGCGAGTTAGCGCCGACAATTCTGTGAAAAATGTGTCGTTATTTTTTATAGCCGACTTATAGCGATTGTTTAAAATTGTGTGATATAGCTCATGTACTGGGAATAAGTGCAGAGCCTTGAAAATCGGTTCCGTGTGGGCATCGTATGCGGCACTAACGATGTTACGAATGGCTTTCTTTTGAAGTTTGTGTAATTTCTGAACGTTGGTTTTGGTGGTCGTGCCCCAGACTAAGTGACAATAAGATAAGTTAGACAAAAATAGTGATTTATAAATTAACAATTTTATGTTTTGAGGCAGGACGTAACGAAACTTTGACAATATACCTACAGTTTTTGAAAGTTTATTTAAGGTGGCATTCACTTGATCTGTCCACGTCATATGCTCTTCAAAAATGACTCCCAGGCTTTTAGCAACGCGTGATAATTCTATAGTTGATGTACCTAACTTTAGACTGTTTGTGATGCCCAGTGTTTTGTTTTGAGGCCGAAATATAACAGCTTTCGTTTTAGCCGCGTTTAGGTTCAAAGAGTTGGCGATACTCCAAGTGTGAATTTTATTTAGGACGACGTTGCCTTTTTCAATGAGGTTTGAAGGGTCACGTCCTGTAATAAAAACACTTGTATCATCTGCGTAAATGATAAATTTAGTATTAGCACAAATATTTACTATATCATTCACATATAAATTAAAGAGCAATGGGCCCAAAATGCTACCCTGAGGTACACCAGCCTTAATTGGTTTGAATTCGGATACAAAACCATTAATAGTGACTTGCTGGTGGCGATGTTTAAAGTAAGAAATTATAAGTTTTAAGAAAGTGCCTCTAAAGCCATAATGCTGCAGTTTCTCAAACAAGGAATCGTGGTTAATTGAGTCAAATGCTTTTGAGTAGTCAATGAATATGCCTAGTGTACAGAGATGATCTTCGAAAGATTGTAAGATAAGCTCCTTTTGGCGTAATAGAGCCATCTCAGTGGAGCATCCCTTCCGGAAGCCAAACTGGCAAGGCGTAATAATGCTATGCTTCGTTGAAAAACTGGACATGCGTTTATATATCAATTTCTCAATGCATTTAGAAAAGACTGGAATAATTGAAATTGGCCTGTAATTGGAGAAATTATTGATGTCACCACCCTTGAATATTACAGTTACCTTTGACATCTGTAGTTGTTTGGGAAATGTGCCAACAGAAAACATGAGGTTAATAACATGTTCCAGAATTGGTGCGATAATATCGATTACAAATTTTATAGGTCTGATTTGGAAGTCATGAACATCCGTACACATACTGTTTTTTAGTGACAAAACAGATGTTATAATTTCATGCACAGTAGTCGGACACAAGAATGCGCTTTTCTGTATCGGTGCTGTTAAATATTGAATGCAATTCGGATCGTGCTTACTATTCACAAGTGATGTGAAAAAGTCGTTGAAGGAATTCGCCAAGCGTGCATTCGTTAATTCTTCGCCGTTACTATTAATTGATAAAGTGGATTGTTCTTGGGGGTCACCGTGTAGCACAGTGTTCAATCGTTTCCACATAAGGTGTGGCTTTTTAAGGACTTCTGGGGTGAAAAGATTGCTTAAGTAAATTTGTTTCGCTTCTCGGAGCTGTTTGTTCAGTTGGTTCCTGAAGCGCTTAAAAGCGTGTAAATCTGTTAAAGCTCTTGTTTTCATAAAGATCTGATACAGTTTGTCTTTTTCTTTCATGCTCTTGAGGTGTTCCCCGGTGACCCATGGCTTACGGGCTTTCCGAGCTCGTTTCGCTAATTTACGTGGAAAACATTGTTCATACGCTGCCTTAAAAACATTTATGAACTCATTGTACGCTGTCTCGGGTTCATCAACTTCTAATACTTTGCCCCAATCTGTTACACGCAAATGAGAGCGAAAGTTATTCAGCGTGAAAGAGTTTATCTGTCTGTAAGATTTAGTGGACGGGTGTCGTGACACAGTGGAGGGTTTTGTTTGCGCCGATAGTAGATAAATGGGTAGGTGGTCGCTCACAGAAGAACTGATGACGCCAGAACTAAGATGCTCGGGTGAAATATTTGTAATAAAGACGTCTAGTAGTGTCGAAGAAGTTGGTTGTATTCGTGTAGGTAGACTGATTGCATTAATATAACTGTTCGCGTCCAAGATCCTAGAAAGTTCATCATGACTTGTTGATTGTTGCAAGCAGTCTATGTTTATGTCACCTCCTAGAATGACAGTGCTGGCATCATCATTAAAATAACTAAGGTAACTATCTAAAAATGTGAAGAAATTTGACACACTCGCATGAGGTGGACGGTACATAACGCTGTACACTTTAGCACCATTTTTGACAGTGAGAACCTCAAAATCAGCAGTGGCTCTTGAAAATTCTTCCACAATAACACAATTCATGCCATTTTTCACTAACATCATGACCCCGCCTCCTTTTTTAAAGCTGCGGTTTACGAAGAAAGAAGTATATCCTGGAATTTTGATCACTTCTGTAGCATCGCGATACCATGTCTCGGTAAACATCACGATCTCGAACTGAAAATCCATGCGCGATAACAAACATTGTATTTCTTCCTCTTTATTTCTAGCAGACTGTGTGTTAATATGCAGTGCAGAAAATGAATATTTGTTTTGTGACAACCTGCAAATTTCCGAGACCGACAAAACTCGGTTTTCCATATTTCATATCGGAAACGGTATGTACGTACTCGACTTACTCTATCTTATCAAGGTCGCTGAGCTTCGTGACGCGTAGGACACGTGACGACTCATTTTTCCTTGCAAAGATTTTGCCCTCTTTCGTCCAGCAGAAACGCCAGTTTTTGTCATTTTTCTTGCAAATTGTTTTTCCGAGAAGCACTTTCAATGCGGGACACAGGTGCTCGTTTATGAAGATAGGATGGCGTTCCTGGTGTCCGATGTCGGCCGTGGTCAAACGTTTCTGTCGTGTTTTTTCAAGCAAGGCATTTCGTTTTGAGCGGCTATGAAACTGCACTACAATATTTTGTCGTGAAGCGTCCCGTGTTGGTACACGGTGGCAAGCCTCAATGTCACTTTCGGAAACAGGTTCATTTACTGAATTTCCAATAGCTGCAAGTACGCTTTTCAGGTTTTCGTTTTGTGTCATGGGAACACCCTTAATCTCAATGTTCCTATTTCTAGAGTACTGTTCTAGTTGAGTGATCCTAAGTTCATTCTCAGTCACTTTGTTTCTTAGAAGCGCGCATTCATCCGTGAGGGAGCTGTTGGCTGCCTTCAATTCGGCATTTTCAGTTTCAATTTTTTTCAGCTGGTTTGCCATATCCTCAAAAGCATTATTCATGAAATCAAGGGAAGTTTTGATCTCACGATGCTCCTTCCGCAGCTCCCTCTCGAGCGACTGACGCATCTCAGTCAGGTCATGTCTTAAATCCTTCACAAGTTTGTACACCTCTGAGCGGGATAAGGTCATGGCAAAAGACAGTACAATACACTTGGATGGCAGCAGCAGCGACAGTAAAAAAAAAAAAAAAAAAAAATTACAAAAGAATTTCAGACCTGCGATCAGTAGAAAGGTAGGTATAAGCGACGTTCCAAGACTGCCGCCGCTGCTGCCAAGTGAAGGACGTCGGCCGATGATCCTCTTGAAATACTTGTGAGCCCTGGCGGCACAGTCGCTCCCTGAAGTGACGTCACAGACGATTGTGACCGACGCCGCCCTTCCGGAAAAGAGCGAAAGATGTTGCCACCAAGACAAGCTTCACGTGCGTGTCGACGATAGTATCTGCGATCAGTAGAAAGGTAGGTATAAGCGACGTTCCAAGACTGCCGCCGCTGCTGCCAAGTGAAGGACGTCGGCCGATGATCCTCTTGAAATACTTGTGAGCCCTGGCGGCACAGTCGCTCCCTGAAGTGACGTCACAGACGATTGTGACCGACGCCGCCCTTCCGGAAAAGAGCGAAAGATGTTGCCACCAAGACAAGCTTCACGTGCGTGTCGACGATAGTATCTGCGATCAGTAGAAAGGTAGGTATAAGCGACGTTCCAAGACTGCCGCCGCTGCTGCCAGGTTTGTGGCGTAAATGCCGCTTCTGCGCATTTTCCAGTAGCTATATAGCTATATAGTCAAACCTTGCTGCTGAAGGTATATGCCGATGCCAATGTTGCCGCCTTCTGTATTCTTGCACGCACTTGAGGCCGTGTGACGCCGGACGTCCAGATGCAGATATTATCAGCGTAGAGAGATATATTAGCTGTTTGTGGCAGCGTTTTGGCGAGCCCCACCAGAAATAGGTCGAAAAGAGTCGGGCTCAACACGCTACCGTGTGGCTGGGCGCGACTTGTGAAATGCTTATTCGTGGGCCCATATTCTGTTAGGACGAACATGCGTCGATTTGTGAGGTAGGTTTTTAACCACCGAAAGACGTGCCCTCCAAGTTCTGCTGGTTCGAGAGCATTGAGAACGGCTTCATAAGTCGTGTTATCATAGACAACTTTCATTGTTACCGACAGCCACTTCTTAGCTTTCCTCCGCTGAACGGAGGTCATTAAGTGAATGACGCTATCGATTGAAGTCCGACCCCGTCGAAAGACAGCAATAAAATCAGGATAGATGTTGCAGTTTTCTAGGTACTATTTCATGCGTGTTAGCAGCATGCTGTCCATGACCTTGCCGACGTAGCTTGCTAGTGACTTGGGCCGGTATGATGCCAGATCCAACGGAGACTTTCCAGACTACGATAATGGCTTCAGGCGGCTGCACTTCCACTCGTCGGGGACTGCGTCATCACGCCAAGATTGATTGAAAATGTCCAGGAGACAACGCTGTGTATTTCGGCCCAGGTGACGCAAGGCAGCATGAGTCACTCCATGCGGACCTGGGATGACGAGTGCCTGCACGTGTTCAGTGCTGCATGGATTTCTTCCATAGTGAATGGAACCTCCATTTGCTGATCTCGTGCAACCGGAACGCCATGTGGCCACAGGTCAGTCGGTATAGAGATGTCGCCAGTAGTCTTCGCACAAAATTCACCAGGAACCTCAAGCTTTGAGTGACGTTGATGTAGCGCTAGCGCAGCGAAGGGATGACACTGTTCTGAATGGGAGTGAATGCCTTGAAGACTCTCCCATATGGAGGGCAAAGACTTCCGAGGTTCTAGCGATTCACAAAATCTCATTCCGGAAGTTTGTGCATTCGACGCTGGATTTTTTTTCTGAATGCGTCTGGATTCTCTGAAGTCATAGATGGATTTCGTGCGTCCGTATCGTCTTTCGCACGAAGTTGCTCCAACTCTTGGTCGAGTGTGGTACGTCTCGATTCTTTCGAACACATCTTCGTAGAAGTCTCCATCGCACACCGAATCACTTCCTCAATTAGTGATTCCGGTGATTCGTGCATGCACTTTTTGCCCTCCACTGATGTCTGATACGCTTCCCAGTCAATGTCTTTAATGTCTAGAAGAACCGTCCAGACCTCTTACTGACGCGTACGTGGGGATACGTACGGTCACTGCTGTGAGTTTCAATATATGTGAACTTTCGTGACAATACTATGTGACACTAATGTCAAGTTCAGACAACTACTATAAGCCACTTCTCGGAGATAAGTCTTGCTGCCGTCGTTCAGCACCCGAAGTCCGAGCTCTGACGCAAGATCAACAGGGTTCGTGTCTGTTCCATTTGTCCTGATGCTTCCTGAGTAGATGATGGGCTTTGAAGTCGGCCATCAATATCCAAGGTGTTCCATGGAGTCGTTGCAAATATATCATTTAATATCTGTTGATCAAGTTGACGTTACGGGGGTATGTATGCGCCTATCAGCATAAACGACATCATTTTGACATGTATACACACATGTAGTGATTTTTATCGTGAGGATATACTCTTTGGCGAATATATGTGAGCTCTTTGCGGATGTACCCAGCAACTTGACTTCGCTCAATGCACGATGAAGAAACGAATGATTCATAGTATGACAGTCTAGGTATTATCAAAAAATGTGGTTCACAAGTGATGATGATGAGAAACTTGTTCTGAAATACGAGCTGTCTGAATTCAAACATTCTTGATTGCAGACCTCCGGCGTTTTACTGAATTGTGGAATCGCGCTGGGCTTGTTCTCCGAAATGCGGATGTGTTGTATGGTGCGCCATCTTGTTACTGCAGGCCAGCAAGAACTGGTTCTAATGTCCAAGACTTGCAATGCGCATTTAGTGGCAGGTATCTGCAGACTAGCCAGGAGAGTGCAGGTAACACTCATCAACGACCTCAAAACAGAAAAAAAAACTTGTGCCTCTAACTTCTTGCTAAGGACGTCGCCGTTATCGACCGTCAATGCTGTGGTTCCGTAAGCACGTGTGCCCGTGGTGAGGCGGGCCAGTCAGAGTCGGATGCTCTCTTTTGCCAGTATCTTTCGGCACCTCTGGACGTATCACACCTGGCGGCGGCGACTGAAGAGGCGGCGTATGTGAAAGCACATGCGGCGGACTGTTTTCTATTTTCTTCGAGCACCGCCGTCGACGGGAACGCCGTCCTTGAACAATCGTTACCGCTTCCTTTCATGAGGATCCGTCCTCCACCATTTGCCTCAGAATGCTCCTCTCCTTCTTGAGTACTGGGCAGTCTTTGGATGAGGCATCATGGTATCCGCTGCAGTCGCTATACTTCAAGAGAGTTGCTTTGCAAGCCTCCGATTTGTGGGGTTTGGCGTAACGTGGGCATGCTGGCTTGTTGTTACACACAGCCCTAACATGATTCAGTTTCAAGCAGTTGTGGCACTGTAGGGGCCTTGGGATGTATGGTCGGACAACGGGATGAAAGTGACTAACCTTTACATGATGTGATGGGATGCAATCACTTCTGAAGGTCACCTTAATGCAACGGAATTTGCCAAGCTGGCACAATGGCAATATGTGTGTGATATCATGTAGCTCCCTCTGCCGATAGAGAAGCACCGTGGAATTTCGAATTTAGCGTGTGTCGTCTATATCACGTTGTGGTGCCTACGATGACGTGAATGTATGCCTGCTGCTTCCCTGCAACGACTCCCCCATGCGGACACATTGCACAGCGACATCGCCTCGAACGAAAAGTTGGTTTGCTTCATCTTTGTGCTGCATTTTAAGTGGTGGTATATTAAGTACGTGCTCATCGAAATCCCAGCATTGCGCCTCTCATAATCATATGGTGGTTTTGGGACGTTAAACCTCAGATATTACTAGAGCCCGGCATCGAAAACATGAAATCACTCTAATGCTTTTAGGGGCGAAGCTCCTTAAAGTGGCATCCGTTCGTCCTTCGTAGTAGTGCGTAACATGTCTTACGCTTTCACCTGCAAGGTGGTGCTGATGGGAGATTTCTCTTGTGCGTGGTTGAACAATAAAAAAATGGCAGCGTGCGCGTTAACTAAAAGTCGAATTCTCCTGTCTCTCATTACCCCTCAGAAGCCATTAGCATGTACATTGAGCACTATCTGACAAGAAAGGGTTGCTACGTTCTACTCGCTGGGTGTAACCTCCTTAGTTTTTGAAAGGTTTAGCGAGCGTTGGGCCGCAGTGCCATGAATACCGTGAACTAGTATATACCATGAACTCAAGGTTGTGGGAAGTAGACACGAAGCGCAAGCCGTAAGAAAGTGTGCGGGTGCCACCTCTCGTTTAGTCCTTAGAATCTCCACTGGATGGCAGTGCTTCTATATGCGGAATATATGATAAAAAGATGCGACATGGTGGTACTTGGAAGTGTTGAATAAATAGACGAACGGACACACAGACAGATGCATGGACGGACGCATGGATGGCTGTACGAACGGATGGACGCATGGACGGACGCAGGGGCGGATGCAGGGACGAACGCAGGGACGAACGCAGGGACGAACGCAGGGACGAACGCACGGATGGACGTGCGAATGCACGAACAGGCGCACGCACGGAAGGGCGGATGGACGCATGGGCCGCCACACAAACGCACGCATGTATGGACGGAAGCAAGAACGAATGGACGGACGGATGCTTCGCCCCACTCTCCATCATTCACCCCGTGGATATGGTGGCATTTTTTTGACAATGCTGGCTGACTGACTGTGAATCATCGACTGTAGTCTGTGCGTTCGTGTATGTGTACGTGTGTTCGAGCGTGCGTCATCGTTTTGTTGGAACTAGTGTGCCCCAGACGTACATGAACTCACTCACCGACACTTTAATACAAATGCTTCTTTGCTGCTGGATCTCGTATATAACTCTGTTTTGCTTGAATGTCACTTTACAGAAGGGTTACATTTCCCCCGATGCTTCCTAACAATATTCCACCAGAAAATACTTAAGGCCAACATAAAAAAATATGGAAATAAAACGTACATAGTAAACACAGGCAGAAGTGCACGAAAGCGATGGGCATAAATTTGCCCCTGCCGCCGTTCTGCATAATTTGCTAACAGCGGGTAACAAGAGTCCATCTGAATCATTTATACTTTGTCCACATCCTGTGGCGGAGGTTTCGAACAGCTTTCTCAGAAGGTGCCTCTTGTGCCTGGCGTTGCCGTGCGAGTGAGCCAGCGATGCACGCGGGCTCGCGGCGCATGTTTGCCACGCTGTCGCTTTCGTGCCGGAAAGATGTCCGCGGCCTCGGACGCCTTTGTAAGAGCGCCAGGTATACGCCCACACTTGTTTCATGATTGCCGTGTGCTCGTCCGCGTGAGTGTCGCAGAAAGCGTGAGCCGATGGCGTCGGTTTAATTGCACCGCACAAGTGCTGTTTGAGAATCAGCACAATCGACTGAAAAGAGAAACAAGTAAAAGATGATGATGGCTCTCGCCTTCGAATCGTCTTACGCGAATGCACCAGGCAGAGCGTGGCTTAGATAGCACTCATGAAGGAAAAAGACCCCTCTCCCACCCTTTCCCTTATCGTTCCCCCTCTCAAGAAAAAAAAAAAAAAAGAAATCATTTGGCAGATCCCACGTACCTTGAGAATCGACTTTATGCAACTTTCGGAGGGAAGGTGACCGTGTTGTCGTTCTTACTATTGAGCGACCCATTAGGAAATGGCGCTAAATATATGTACAAACTTTGCAGGCACATGCATATGTTGAACAGTTTCAGATGTATATATTGTAGCCATCTATTATGCGCTTCATCCTCATCTGAACAGCAGTCAATCATCATCATATGTTCTGGCTGACAATCATCTTCTTCGAACGTGCGCTTCATTATCGGGTCCGTTGCGCTTGTTCGTTCCCGAGTTCACGGCCAATAAACCTCGTTACAACCGAGTCGTCATAATATAAGCAGTTCTTTGCCCTAGTTCAACAACGCCAACAGAAACATATAAGATCATTATGGAAGAAGTGGGGCGCGGCACGTAACACGGACTGAAGTAGAGAACGACACAAGTGCACACTCGCAACTGAAATTTTATTGAAGGTGTACATATATACATATATAGCTTACAAAAATTGTCACATCATGAAGTTCTCTCGCCTGACTTCTTCCATAATGAACCGTTACGAACTAGCCCAAATGGCTGTTTTGCTACAGAAACAATTATTGGCAAGACCAGAAGCGATAAAACTGGTATGAAGCGCTGCAGTGCTCGCGAGGATGGTAGCCCTGAACACTGCTACATAAATCGACTTCAGCGCATGTCACCTAACTACAATTGACGCTAACCGGACGTGACTATTATATCATAGGAGTAAATATGCAATGTTCATAAAATAAGTATAGTCAGCATTGCAGTCACAATTGACGTTTCAGGAATACTAGGTCTATTTGAAATGTAGTTCCGAGACCTGGCGTGGCTCTGTGGTTGAATGCTTGATTGCCAGGGAGAATGCCTGGATTTGATTCCTGCTGGGACCCTGCCATTTATTATTTGCATTCGTCGTGTCAACGTTGCTGATAAGGTGTCAATCACCTGTGGCACATATCCGCATACTGGTGGCACATAGCCGCCCGCGCGTATGTGCCACTGTCTCGCCGGAAGTCTTTGACGGCGGACGTGACAAGGCTGTGACATTGTTCATGTTATGAGCAGCGCACTAAATTTGTCAAACCATCTTACCCTCCCATACTAATTTTGGTCACGAGAGCGCCCAGACGTAAGCGGCCAGATAAACACATAGGTACGCAGATAGACGCCAAAAGTGCTTGCAGTATACGTAAAGAAATGCTTCGCATTTAAAACAAACAGTGGTGCACGGGAGTGTTGGCACTGGCGAACACTCCCAAAGATTGTTCTAACACGCACGAATATCCGTAAACGGTGTAGGCAAAATAGAACCACGCAAGGTAACTCGGGTGTCGTGGGTACGCGTCTCTTCTGATTCTCGACAGCGGCTTTTTAGTCCTCTTTAATTTTTCATTACTTATTTATTTCTGCATTCAATTTATAAATAATTGGTTTCCTCATATGCTGTTCTTGGCTTCGTGATGGTTATATATTGTCGTTTGTAAGTAAAGAAGGTATGGGTCCGAGGGTTGTTGTCCGGCATGCAGAAACTTCGGTGGCCAGTGCCAAATTGTTTTCTATAATTGAGACACAGCTTGCTCTCTCCTTTCCCTGGAATATTTTAGGTTTTACTGTGGCGAGGGGCATCTTATAATGATTAGACACAATATTACGGCAGTAACAAAATGAAATAAATTAACTTGAATTAGCGGAGACAGATGGTCGGATGAAATCGGAAAATCGTGTTCGTTGCAAAGAGGTCATTGCTGCGTTGAAATTTTGCAAACTCTGGATATGGCCTCTGGATGTGATTGACGTATTGGTGGGTAGTTCGTATGTGTCACTCAGCGCCCCGGCCTCTATGAGACTCGACAGCCGCGATAGAGTACATTCTAGCCGCGCCGAAACGCCGTAAGGTGACGCTTGATTATTTCTCGAAAGGCGACACTGCTCCCAGCGCATGCAGAACTGGCAAAAGAGGTACAGCAGCCGAAGAAACAGTTCCTAGCTGTAATTTTTCACTACGTGACAACGACTCGTGCGCCCCAAAAAAACTTCTGAAAACCAATCGGAGCATGATGCATGCACGGAAACCGCGATTCCTGACGACATTGGTCCTTGCGTGTTTAACGGGCCTAGACAATATATAGGAGTTGCAGCCCGACGAGACTGGACGACGTTTATTAATGACGCCATGAAAACCAGGTGCTGACTACAGTTTTTCTTCAGTTATAGCATGCGCAAGCTAAAATTCCAACCTCACTGAATAGAGGTCTTTTCCCAGCTGCTGGTGTATACATTTGAAATACCAGGAGGGAGCAATACAGGTGTGCTTTTTGGAAAAGAAAGTTCAGGCAAGGGGATTCACCAAGTTCTTGGTGCAAGCTTGGTCCCTTCTCTGTTCACACGTCGGAAGAACGCGCTCGAAAAGTTCAGAAGCCACAACGAGTTTGACTATACCACTAGACCACTGCATGCTCCATACGCGACAAATTTTCTAGAAGCACTCGCAGTCAGAGTCAATCACTGAAACGGTGGAGTCATCAGCAGAATCAAAAAATGAATTAAACAACAACAACAACAACAACAACAACAACAACAACAACAACAACAACAACAACAACAACAACAACAACAACAACAACAACAACAACAACAACAACAACAACAGCAACAACAACAACAACAAACTGATATTCATCATAGACACCGAATATTCTGTGGGCGACAAGGTAATTATGAGAGACGATTATGTGAACTACAATGTGATTATGAGAGACGACGTATTTGCTCCGGAAAATTTACCTTTTTGTATCTTCAACGTGAACCTAAAGCAAAGTGCATGGGCCTCGATCATTTTCGCCTACATCGAAACCGCGACCTGCGAATGGAGCACTATAACCAATGGACCTTCGTGGAGGGTAGTAAGAAAGAAGGTTTGAGTAAATCACTATGCGGTATACTTTTCGTCCAGCTGTAAGGGGGCAAGTTCAACTGATTGAGATATATTGCTGAAAATTGTTTCCACACCGTGGCAGAGTGACTCCGTTCTCTTCCATTGTATACTCCTTGCTTTTCGGTGGCATTTTTCACTCGCGGACGTGGTTCGCGGATACGAAAGATGTCAACGGCAATGCAACAACTCAAGTTCGCATGTAACAATTCTCGTGAATTTTGGGTGACATATGTGGTATATAATATGACATTTAATGCGCAGAATAATCTTCGTGTCAGTTGAAAATGATAATCAACAGTACCCCGCTATGTCGAGTGTGTATTTTCTGCGTGAAACATCACTTGCACAGAGTTTATTTCAATAAAAAAAATATGGTTACTACGTACATTGTTCTTAATCTTGCATGATAACATGTCCGCGTCAACCCATGTTTCTTTCATTCTGTGCATTTCTTGTGCGTTATGTCGCTACTGCAGAAATCACTCGATGTGTCCTTGCAGTCACGTCAATGTAACGAGACGAACAGATGAAGTAAATCAATATAATTTTTTTGTTCGTCGCAAATTTTCAGCTTTATGTTTCTTATTCTTGCGCAGTTTGCCACGCTGCTGAACAATAAAACTCGGGATCACTACAACTGACCACACTACATTTCTCGTTATGCTGTTCTATAGGTTTATGACCGTCATATTTTTAATTATCACTTTGTTACATGAGGGGTATTTAGTAGGCCTTTCTAAGGTAGTGATTGGCCTGCACGTTTGGCTGTGTTGCACCTTTTCACTAGACAACACTTCGGAGTGCCGCACTCCGAAGTGCTTAACTGCTGAAAGTTTCAGCAGTTAAGCAGTAGTAAAAATATGTATCACCATACTTTATACTCGCATACAAGCGAAGATCGTTGAATAAATCGCATGTTCTGGCGCGAAAGGTTCAAAAGAAATGTTAGTCTCTGTCTTGAGTATATCTTATAGCAGATGGTCGAAGAGTCACAATGTAATATTGGTTGAACGTGGTTTATCAGACCTTAGAACTCTGTATGACTTTCACCGTTAAAACGAACTTCTGCCTAGTGAAAGTTATCGTCCTTACCCACTCCGGCAAGTTCTGTTCTGGCGGGTACACGTATGACTACCGCTGCAGCATTGATCTCGTCGCCAAGCCAAGCTAGAGCGCTCGCGGCCGACATTCCTGCCCAATATCCCAGAGTGCCAAAGCCTTGACAAATATCGCGACACGTTTTCCCATGCGCAGACATTATTGACTGTAAAAGCGCCTTCGAGTGATATTGGTATAGTAGCAGCGCTTAGTTTCTAAATCATGTTAGTGCGAAACGAAAAAAAAAAGGTGAGTAAGTGGCGGGGGGCGGGAGTTCCGCAAGAAATTACGAAGAGGCCTGAACCCCCCTCCCCTTTTGGCTACGCCACTACGCGATTGCTTCGGGCGATAGCATATTAAAGTAAAGTTGTTTCACTCAGTCACTGACTTATAGCGATGTGTAATTAATTTTTACAGATTTGCTTTGATGCAATCTGCTAAGGTCATTTTTTAGCAGATGCCACTAAAACCTGTGACGTCACGGTGACCTGGTGGGGCAACCCGGAAGGGGCTTCGTCAACTGTCTAATCTGTACGCGCTTTCTCTGTCTGAGATAGGCGTCTTTTCGCAGCATAGTTTGATATACTGAAAGGCCTGGTAGTTTACTAATAGAGGGACAATCAATCAATCAATCAATCAATCAATCAATCAATCAATCAATCAATCAATCAATCAATCAATCAATCAATCAATCAATCAATCAATCAACCAATGAAATCAATCAATCAATCAATCAATTTATTTAATGTGTGTCTCGGAGCAACCACAAGGTCTTTGTGCAGGTGCGCGCAAAAATAAAGCAAGAAAAATGAGCAGTGCAGTACAGGCTTCAAGAAAAAAAATCAAAGAGCGAAAATGCACAGACAAAAAAAGAATTTGCACACTGTGAAAGAAGTATGTTACGACTATGCAAAGCTGTCGTAACATAGTTTATGACAGTGAAATGGCTGCGGACTATGAGAAACGTCACGATAAAGAAAGTAAGCAGTATAGAGACGCTATTTTGTGTGCGGTAGAATGTTGGAATAATAATAATAATAATAATAATAATAATAATAATAATAATAATAATAATAATAATAATAATGTCTGGGGTTTTAGGTCCCGAAACCGCGGTATTATTATGAGGCCCGCCGTAGTGAAGGGTTAAGGAATCTGGTGAGCACTGCACACGGGCCTCTGATACGGTGAGAGTAGTTTTGCTGTTTAGTGTTTTCTCTTTTCAGAGAGAGAGAGAGACGAGGAAGGCAGGGAAGTTGACCGGATGTACGTACGTTTTTGATGTAGCTGCTTACTTCCGTTAGCGTCGCTTCCTGTTGTGCTTTACAGGGTATAATTTCAGCAAGCGACGCGTAGGTAAATCAGGGAAGCAAACAAAGATGAAGCGCTGCTGATCGTACTGGTTTAAATGAAACGGCGTGTCGCTTATTGGTTTAGGGGTAAAGATTATTGCACATCTATAGCGGGCACAGTTGGGAGAATTGGTGCGAATTCATGTTTGAGAAAAGCGCGAAGCACACAGGCACAGATGAGCTCAAGCGTAATGCGTCAAAAAACGACAGAGAATTCTGGAACCAAACATGTCTGTTTCTTTTTTCTTGTTTTTGTTCTAAAAGCATAAAAGGACACGCACGCGGCTATAAGTCTACCCGATGAAATGCAGTCACTTGATGTAAAGCGGGTGAATGTCAGGTTGCTGTCATTTCACAGGCTCGCGTACTCTGGCGGCATGTCGTTACTTCTAGTGTTAATAAAAGATACTTGATGGTGGTTGTACGCTGCATCTCCATCGTTTGTCGCTCATAAAGTCTACCTCAATAAATGTCTCGTATACCTTCTCGTTGACCAAACGATCTCACGTTTGAGAAAGAGAACAAAGAAACAGCAATACAAGCACAATCTTTACACCTATTCACCAAGCTGAACTACTGGCAATAGTCCTTGCATTGCGTAAAGTGCCGCAAGATCTATCAGCGGTGATTGTTCCAACAGACTGTCTCTCGGTCTGTACTGCCTTAAGCTCACTAACTTTTTCGCGTACCTTAGAAACTTTCTACTCGCTCATTCCTACACATGTGCGACTCGTCCGACTAGTTTGGGTACCAGGCCATAGAGGTTTAGCTCTGAATGAGCATGCAGATGCACTAGCTGTATATTCTCTTGATTGTCCTGTTTTACCTATTTTGCCTACTTCGGAATATATCACAGCAGCACGCTTTGAAAAAACGCACAACGGCCAATAACTTTGAAAAATCCCCTTCGTATCAGACTTCCCACAGCTAAAGTTTCCTTGGAAGAACAAGTGGTGTTCATCAAGAAAGGAAGAAATAGTGATTACCAGGCTGCGTTGTCGAGTCCCCTCATTGAACTTTTACCTTCACAGGTCGGGTCTGGCACAGTCGCCTTTGTGCCTTTATTGTAGTGAGAGGGAATCTTTGGAGCACTTCTTTTTGTCATGCCGAAAATTCAAAACTCAAAGGGAACATCTACTAGAAGAACCCCTACGAAAGTTGGGCTTAAACTTGACACTTCCGGTGATTCTTTCATTTTGCGCAGTCGCATTTGGATTTAGCCACAGGAGCGTTTATACCGCTGTTACAAATTTCTTACGAGAATCTAAAAGAATGGAATGCTAAAAATAAGTAACCTCAGTTGTTTTATGTATAATTTTTTCTTTTTTGTATGTTTATTATGTTTTCTTTTCAAGGTTTCTTTAGAAATTTAACACAGTTTTATTATTACCTATATTACCTAATTAATCCAACCCTCTCTTTCAAGAAATAAATTAATTTAAAAAGCAAGGCACCGTCCCATTCATGGCCTATCCCCCTAGGTGGGTTGCGCCAAGGTGTTGAGGAACCAACCAATAAACCTAACAGCGCTTTTCTGGCTCGAGGCCTAGAACTTCAATTTGCAAGCCAAGTCAGAAGCTTGTCGAGCTTCTCAATGGATGGCTGAGTCAGTGTGCAGAGCTTTGCGTTTCACTCGAGTAACTGTTTGCTTGAATTCTTAGGTGTCTAAGCGCGCATCAACGAATTGGAATTCCAGCTGCTTCACTATTGTTCTAAAAAAAAAGAAAGATAGAGAGAGAGTCCAGGATTTTTAGCCGAAGAAATTCGGTGTTTGCTGGGAAAAATATCAATATTAACGCCCAGCACGTACTCCCGGGAAAAGGCGTGGATTTCTCGACTCGTCGCGCTGACGGTGTCGCATCCCACGCTGCAGTGTCGCCCATACATAGCCTGCACTACATGTACGTACTTCATTCGTTCCCGTCAGCTGAAGTTTAAAATCGCGAGATGGGAATGACGAATAAGTCGCGTCAGCGCGTGTCCGGAAACTAATTTCGACACGACGACGGCAAACGGGGCGCGTTTCGCGGAACCCGACAGGGTGTACTTTTGCTTCGAGCTGCGCTTCTCTGTGCGTTTCGCTGTCGTGCGCCGTTCGTGTGCAGCTGCTCGCGTGGCGCCGCGCGACTCGCCTGGTACTACACCTCGCTGAGGCAGCTGCTCCTTTGCAAGCATTGCGCAACGCGGGTTCATTTCCTCCTCCATTGCGTGGTATTTGGAGAACGAACGGCTGGGAGACAACGGAAACAGGGTCGAGAAAGTCGTGCTACTGCTAACTGGCGGCGACTTAAGAGCGTTCCCTAACTACTCACGTGCAACACCTTAGTGCGAGTGTCATTAGGTTCACAATGCTGTCGTGGCTGTAATGTGTCCCTCGGGAGACGTGACGTCGGCGCACGTTTTGGCGGACGGACGAAGCGAGAGTCGTGCGCCTCGTTACGGCGAAGGTGAGGTGTACGCCGGTTCTACGTGACTGTGGCTCTAAAGGTGGCGGAAGCACAGCTTGAGGCGAGACATTGCGGGTCTAGGCGGCGCCCGCCTGCAGTTTTTGCGTCTATCCTGCATGCAAAGACCGCAGTCGAGGGATATTGTAACGTGTGTTTGTCTCCGCTAGCCTTAATGAGCTGAACAGCAGGTTGCCTGAAAAAAAAAAAAAATGTGGCTGACGAAACACCATCTAACGTATCTTGTACGCGAGCGAAAATCTTCAAACAAAGCAAAATTTATATGCAAGGATAACCTGCACGTATTTTCGGCATCACCACCAACAGGTGCAATGAAGGTGGACTTCAAGAAAGACAACTACGCTCGGATATAACTCAACGAAAGAGCGGCTTTTTTCCGGTCTAAGGACCCCCCGCCTTCAACCAATGGAATCGCGGTCGCTATGTGACACGCTGCTTCGAGATTCACCTCTTGAGCGCTGTGCAAGGTGTTCGGCCGCGACATCATAATGGCACAACGACGCCGTTGGCTGAAAGGGAGATCCTTTGACGGAGAAAGTCCGCTTTTTTGTTGAGTGTTATCGGAATATAGAAGTCCAGGCATACAATAGAAGTAATGGAACATATAATCTGTATATGAAAATGTAATGGTCGAAATGCAACAAAATTACGATACCTCCTCCATGCATAACAAACAGTGTTAAATGAAGAGCAGTGATGAAACTTTAAGCGTGCGCAGGACTCCTCTTAGGGTGGCGGGGGGAGGGGGGGGGCATGGTTTATCGCAGCACTCCATTCCTGTTAAGGCCTGGTATGGGGCAGAAACGCCTACCGGATTGATTGTGTGGTAGGTCGTAGAAGTATGCACAGCCAGATGAGGTTGGACAAGAAAGAAATGGGACGCGGATTCTGGCTTGACATTTCAGTCTTTGATGCATCTCGACTTATTAAGATGTCGAGTCGTCTTGGCGATATATAGTCCGAGGGACCCTCGGGTTTTTCCTTCGTATTCTCTTTCTTATTTTTCTATTTCTCTCTCTCTTCTAACGCAGTACGCTCGATTTACATGTTCACAGTGCAGTTACTGGTGGTAGGAAACTATGGCACTGGTTGTTGTAAAATTGCGTAAACGTGTGTATTAAATGCAACTAAAACGAGTCCTTGAAAAAAAAAAAGATTGGTAATTTCTTTCTCTCTTTTTCGGGAAATGACAGTTTTACTGCGTGTTGTAGTTAATGAAATATTACCGAGGTATACTAAGGCGTCTAATTTTTTTTTACTACTTTGTTGTTAGAATGGGTAGTCAACGGTACATATAATAGCGAACATTATATTTATCGCATCGCACTTTCTTCTAGGAGGATTGCTCCTATATGGTATGACGCTCTGCACTTCACGTCCGTAGCAACTTACCACGAATATTTCCACTAATTATTAATTGGTCTTTTAATTGACGTTTTGCATTCACCGTACTTTTTGTTGTATTTTTTGTTTTGCTCGTGTTTTATCTTTATTTGTAGCCATGACAATGTTTCTCTTTCAAAATCTTAACCCACAAACTGCTGCTCCTAAATCCTAAATTTTACTTCTCACATGTACACTGTTTCACGTTAGAAAGAAACTCAAGGAACGATCGATTATTCCGCTGTTTCTGGCAGGTCGGGTTAATGATGGTGTGTCGAGCTGAGGTTGTCCCGTGAAAGAATCGCTGACCCGCCAGGTCAGCTGCGTCCAACGGCGGCAATTTGTGAGTTGGAATACGGCCGAGGTCAAACCCGTGGAAACCGTGCCACGGGCGTCGTTTCCTTATTCCGGCACGTGTGCAAGGCACCGTTCACGAATCGCGCCTTTGTCGGAACTCTCGGCTCGCTTTCTCTTTTGTTCTCTGTTAGCTTGCGGCGAAAGCGTCGCTCCGCTGTAAGAGGACGCGGATGCGATTACCAGTCACAGGGGTCGTATTTTGATGGAGTAAAATTTATTGGACTTCGGTGTGCGTTAAAAACACCCAGCTGCTCTTAAATCAGTCTAGCAACAATCTGCATGGTAATCGTACTTTATTTGGGCACACTAAACTGCACAATTTGATGTATTAATTACGCGAAGGTTCTGCAATTTTCTTCTTGTCTAAGTACAGACGCCGCAACCTGCAAACGAACCCACTGCCTCGCATTTATCTGCAGAACTGCATAGTTATATGCCCGGGAATATAAATTTGAAGGCTGAAATTAATATTTGTATTTATGTGTGGTGGTGTTATTCAAAGGGGGTGAACTGTGCAGTTCGGTTCGGAAGTAATTCTTCATCTGCAACAAGGCTATAGGTTGTGAAATATTCTTCATGTACTGTTTTTACTTTATTTTTACTTGCGTAGGAATTGGTCTTGTAATTAGTTCGTCACTGTGTCGTCCTTCCCGCTTGGGGGAGCATATTGGCTTGCACTATGAATGAATATTGCATCATTAAGACGTTTAAGTATTAGTTGTGTTTCTATTTTGCATTATAGGTACAAAGGACAATCCTCAACACACACCCCGTGCACGCACGCACGTACACGCGCGCGCGCACACACACACACACATACACACCGAGAGAGACAGAGACAAAGTGAGAGTGAGAAATATATATATAAAATACGGGAGAGAAGTGTATACCTAAGGGCTCGTATTTCCGTGTTTTAAGACAATATTAATGAGATATAACAGACAGTAATGCCAAGGAATGTACAGGGGAAGTTATTAGAACCAATGGAATGTAGATAAGAAGGAAGAAGAAAGAAAAGTGGATGAAAAAATTACCAGCTGTGAGCAGGAATCGAACCTACGACCTTCGAATAACGCGTTCGACGCTCTAACCACTGAGCTATCACAGCGGCCGTCCCTCCATCCACTTTTTGGGGTTTATATGTGAATTTAGAAGTAGGAGTGACAGTCAGCGCCATCTATAAGCCAAACAACTAGTGTGAAAACACTATATATATATATAAATATATATATATATATATATATATATATATATATATATATATATATATATATATATATATATATATATATATATATATATATATATATAGAGAGA
Organism: Rhipicephalus microplus; assembly: GCF_043290135.1. Lineage (NCBI taxonomy): Eukaryota > Metazoa > Arthropoda > Arachnida > Ixodida > Ixodidae > Rhipicephalus > Rhipicephalus microplus. Next base: position 91,506,262 of record NC_134701.1, read on the forward strand.
GAGAGAGAGAGAGAGAGAGATGTCGACAGTTTTTTAAGGTCTGAAATGTACCACAGCTTCCAAGTTCAGTTAGGCAAGCTGCGCGAGATTCTACGCGACAGTTTCTTAGCGGCTCCTAATACTTTTCTAGTAGTTTTCTGTTTCATAGTAAAAGTCAGAATGGCCCCACCGCGGTGGTCTAGTGGTTAAGGTACTCGGCTGCTGGTCGTGGGATCGAATCCCGGCTGCGGCGGCTGTATTTCCGATGGAGGCGGAAATGTTGTAGGCCCGTGTGTTCAGATTTGGGTGCACGTTAAGGAACCCCAGGGGGTCGAGTTTCCGAGCCCTCCACTACGGTGTCTCTCATAATCATATCGTGGTTTTGGGACGTTCAACCCCACAAATGATCATCATCATCACCACCATCATCATCCTTAAAAGTAAAAATGTATCAGTTAGACAGGGATGTTCCATAACACGGTTATGTGCACGACAGATATGCAATAATGCGCTGCAGTCGGTTGCATCTTAACGAGAAATGGAAGCTCCACCGTCAGAACCTTCGCATGCTTCTCATTCATCCGTTTGCAATAGCCGTCGGATGAGGTTTTCCTTCGAGTCATGCGTACACATTCTTTTCTGTGCTAATCTAATTACCACGCATATCGACAACTTGAGGTTCGTTGCTGGTAAAAAAAAGAAGAGCTTCGGGTAAGCAGTGATGTCAGAATATTTGATGAAATTTGCATGGCTTTCTCAGCACTTTTTTTGTAAATATAGTGACGCGAACATGTGCCTGTATGGATACACCAACTTACTGAATCAAGAGAAATGTGCTGATGTCATTAAAATGAGCAAATGTGATGGGTTGTCTCCAATGCAATTTATATGAGTTCAGATAATAAGCACCTGTAGCGCTTGCGTGTACAGGTTCAATAAACTTTCCTTTGCAAATGGAACGTGTGTGCGTTGGAGGCGGAAATGTTGTAGGCCCGTGTGCTCAGATTTGGGTGCACGTTAAAGAACCCCAGGTGGTCTAAATTTCCGGAGTCCTCCACTACGGCGTCTCTCATAATCATGTAGTGGTTTTGGGACGTTAAACCCCACATATCAATCAATTATCAACGTGTGTGCGCATTTACTTTGGACGGGCCAGTGATGGCTGTGGACGGATCTCGTGTTTCGCTGAGTTATCTTCAGGCGTCTGATCCGTTGTTGGTCACGCTCGCCGCGTCACGCTATAAAGCTTCATTTACAACAGCTGCCGAAATTTGTTTTTTTATGACTCATGTCACAAGTCGCGATTATAAATTACTTTATGTTCATTTTATGTCAGAGCAACTAATGCAAGCATTAATTTCGTAGAATTTACTCGTGAGGCCGCGTGACATTTCGACAGCGTATTCGCCGCCCTTAATATAACACTTTTTTTATGTATCCTCTGAGCCCACCATCGCGAGGTACCGCGTCTAAGAACAACACCATAGCGATATGATATGGGTGTTTCAGGTTCCTATATATGTTTACTTCCGAGGCGCTTTAACTTCACTTTGTTCACGTGAACCCATATCACGCTATGTGGCGAAGACAGCAAAATCGTGACGCTAGAATGGGCCGAGGCGCTATGCTTACGCGCGTCGGTGCTCACTTCTATTTTTCAATGACGTCAAGACGATCTTTTAAAGGCAGTAGCGTGAATAAAACTTCCTGTTGGGCTAGTTGGTGTTGTATCCCAGATGTCATATTCTTTAGCGCATTGAGGAAGAAAGAACTAGCTTGGAAGAGATGAAGGCAGTGCACAGGGCAAGCGCTAAACATCAACTGACTTTATTTCGCAAAAGAATGGCCCCGTATCTGCATGTTACACAGAAAATGTCGTCGAAAGACGATAGTCTTGCGTCTGAAGAGAAAGAACGAAACATTTATTTGATGTTCTGCGCAAGAAAATCGGTGAATGGTATTCTGTAGGCGCTGCGTTAGAGTGCCTCGAGCGTGGAGCGGAGGCGAACGAGCGCATCAAGTCACGTACCAAGTGAGACATGAGTGCCATCTGGCAGTTATCTTGGAAAACGAAGCGTGCGGCTCTGAGACGGGCGTGCGCACCCGTCTCAGAGGTGATAAGATGTAAAACGCAATGCGACGGGCAGGTGCCACCACCGTGTCGTCTTAGCAAAGCGTTGGAAACACTTGCCTTTTCGTGCAAGCGTTGCATGGTCAGCGCAGCGTGATAAACGCTGTGGTCCTTAGAATTACTTATGTATGTCTTTTCTAGCAAAAGACGCACATACAGAATATATACGTGTTATGTTACCTCAAATATGTGCAATAATTGCTTTTTAATTGACAATCTGCCCCGCCGCGGTGGTCTAATGGCTAAGGTACTCGTCTGCTGACCCGCAGGGCGTGGGTTCGAATCCCGGCTGTGGCGGCTGCATTTCCAATGGAGGCGGAAATGTTGTAGGCCCGTGTGCTCAGATTTGGGTGCACGTTAAAGAACCCCAGGTGGTCTGAATTTCCGGAGCCCTCCACTACGGCGTCTCTCATAATCATATAGTGGTTTTGGGACGTTAAACCCCACATATCAATCAATTAATTGACAATCACAGAAGTATGAACGCTGAATTTTGAGCAATATTGGTGGGTGCTGCGAAGGGGGTCGGCCGTTTGGAGTATCGTTTGGCCACTTTAGTGCCGTTTAGGGTACCGTTAAGGGCGAACAAACAGACAAATGTACAGACAGACAGACCAAATTTTTGCGTCAAAGGTCCCCCCAAAAGACCGTCGTCTTTAACACCAGGGAAATGACAGGCCACTTGAAGCGCATGTGCAGCAGCGTAAATAGATTTTTTTGGTTTGTGTGTGTGCCCTTTTTTCGCCCCCTATATGTGAAAATAACTAAAAAGAAAAAGGGGGTAGCCCATACCACCAGGAGGTATAGCGGGCTCAAGCCAATCTAACATAAACGAAGAGGGGGAATTTCCCAAGTTCTTTTTTTAGAGAGCCAATTAGTTAAAAAAACAATGACAAAAGTAAAACCTAATGAGCGCGGCATGAAAATGCAATAAATAAACCAGTTAGCTTCTCAGGAATTACCAGGTCGACATGCAGCAACTGTGTATTTCCTTAACTTCAGTGTTTGGGGTGCATGCGTGCGCGCGCGCGCGTGTGTGTGTGCGTGCGTGTGTGTGTGTGTTACTTCATGTTTATTTAAAGTGCGTTGTCGTTGAATGCGGAAAGTCCAAACAAAATGAAGAAGTGGGATGCGAGCCAGTGGTCCTGAGGATGGGCTAAACGTTGACGAGGATGGTAGCAGTTGCCTCTCTGATGTTGAAGCCCATTTCTTCACCAGGAGCAGTGTAGCCAGGCACGTCGGGCTTTCGTTCCAATCAGTGATGCTACAAGAAACCTTGAGCAGTCTGTTTGCCGCTGCGAACTTAGACAAGACGCCATTTGAAATAGTGACAAGCTTTTCAAAAAAAAAAAAAAGGGGGGGGGGGAAGGGGGAGCAGGGAAAGGTACTCGTGCAAGTGTTGCGGATGCTATGGTTCGTGTACTTAGGGAAAATGGAGCAGTGATGCTATCGTTATCAGTCGCAGATGTTTTCACCCACCTTTGTTGGCATAACTGCGACTATAATCGAGAGCATTCACGCAAAAGTTATGATAGACTACGATTGTAAGGGAGGTGATTTGGGGTATGAAGCGACGTCCTGATAAAGTGTTGGTAGCTAATGCGTGTCACGTGGATGTAATGGAAACAGAGTTGCACATGACATTCACTAACTGAAGTAGATACGCAGGAAATTTTTTATTGGTCAGTAGCCCACAATAATGCGCGGGTAGTGTTGTATCACTGTTGTGCACACGTAAATGGGTCACAATGTGTTGTGTGTTTAGGCATTCATTGAAGTAATGTTGTTCGCTCAAGCAAGGTGCATCACACATACACCTGTCCGATGCAGGTATATTAAATCGATGAAGATAACACTGGAAGTGTCCATGACCAGACAATTAGTGCATTAAGCTTTTAGGAGGGGGGGGGGACGATTGAGGAATTTTGTACGGACTTGTGATCCAATTAAATAGCGTTTTGTCAGGTCCCTCAGTCGGCCAATGGGTGTGCCAATATCAATTCAAGATCTTATGAAACTGAGTCCGTATTGACCGAATTGATATTTTGACTAAACGAAGCCCGATCTCCCTCCTGATACAGCTGCTGCGTCAGCTAGTTAATTTCCCAAAATTCCCTTATGACCAGGTACATAATACAGTTTTATAATTTTGCCTGACGAGATTATACTGTTAAGAAGCAGCTTGATGTTTCAAATTTTTTCATCGTTATCAGTGAGACATGAATGTTTTATTAGAAGCGATAGGCAGTCTGTGTAAATGTGGGCGGGCGTGTTAAAGTTATTTGTAAAACCGAAATGGAGTGCTTCTTGGAATGCAATTACTTCCGTGTCGTATGCGCTTGAAGCGTTGCGGATCTAAAATTTCCTGACAGTTATGATTCTTCCATCCTTTGTCAAAGCAATATATGCCGCTCCCGTCGCGTATGACGCGCCTCAGTCGTCAATGTATACGTGAAAGAATTTTGTTTTGAAAATAACCGCTTCTTGTGATGGTAAGAGTTTAGTGAAACTAAATTTATACTTTTTACAGGGGGGATGAGCCCACGGACTGCATGGATATAGTATGTCAGCCGGTTTTAATGTTTTTACACCATAGTAAGTTACGTTCAGAAGTATGAATAAGGAAAATTCTGCAGATAGTCTGTCCAACTATATAGTGGTAACGGAGGCGCTTTAGCGAGAATCTGTAGGGATAACGTACGTTTGGTGTAAAATTCACCTATTAAAGAAATTAAGACAGTTCGCTGAACTGATAAAACTTGCGCCCTAATGAATTTTGATGGGAACATAGACCACCATACTGGAGATGCATATGTGAGAGAGGGCAGTATCATATGACGGTAGAGTCGTCTAATGAGTGTACTGCTTAGTGAACGGTGCGTTTTAACAAATGCGAGAAGGTGGGACGCGGATACTTCAGCTTTTCCTTTAATGTTATCAATGTGGGCATGGAAAAATAAAGAGGGGTCAAATAATACGCCTAGAATCTTAATTTCTTTGTTGGGTTTGAGAAAAACGCCATCCATGCGGACAGATGGGCGGCGTTTTGATGTATACCCATGTGTCTGTTGTTAAAGAACACGAAGAAGGACTTCTCGGCGCTTACTGTAGCTTTTTGTTCTCGTGCCCACCCGGATACTGAAGCCGGGACATGCTCAGCCTTTGGTTGTAACCGGAGTCTTGATATATCTGTGATGGCAAGGATGGTATTGTCCGCGTGCACCTGTATGTGTGCGCCGGGTGGCATGGGGCGATTGAGTAAGCTGTGCATTACTATGTTCCACAGTAGCGGACTTATAGGGGATTCCTGCGGGCTGCCAATGGTTGTGTAAACTGTCTCTTGTGCGACATTGGTTTGAACACTTAAGGTGCGGTTCGATAAAAATGATTTGAGTAGGCAGTACATGTTTTGTGGACACCTGTGCATGCGTAAAGAGTTGAAGACTGCAGGATGCCAAACGCTATCGAATGGTCCTACAAAATCAAGAGATATCAATATGGTAGGAAGTTTGGATGCCTTATACGCAGCCAATTTGCTTCGTAGTGTGTACAGTGCTAAAGTAGCAGTTTTATTATGCGTAAAACTGTATTGATTGTTGTGAACAAGATGATTATTGTGCAGGAAATTATGCAGATGAGCATTTAGGAGTCTTTCCAATACTTTACTGAAGACAGAGTTCATTACTATTGGTCTATATGCCTTTGGCAAATTGAGCGGACGACCTGGCTTTGGTATAAATATTACTTTTCCTGTTCTCTAAGCCTGCGGGAAGTGTTCGATTCTTAAGGCGGTATTGAATATAAAATAGAAAAATTGAGGATAGTATTGAAATAATCCTTTAATGAATGGGTAGGTTAATCCGTCGTGTCCAGGAGCAGAGTGTGAATCGCCCTGTTTCATCGCACACTCTATCTCAGATGTTGTAAAAGGAAAATAAGAGCTATGCCACGGGTAAGGACTAACCACATTGTCACGCATGATGATAGTGTGGTGCATGTTGTCTTCAGAACAGCTGTCCACTACTACCAATGCATCGAGTAGGAGCCGGGCGGACTCCATTACGGAAGTTGTGCGAGTACCGTTAGGTAAATCTAGAGGAGGAAGAAAAGTTACTTGGTGGTGTTCTTGAAATGGTGTTTTGAAAACATCACCATATAAACATTTCTTAGTAAGAAAGTCACAAATGTCTTTATGAAACGATGATTTTGCTTTCCTGATTTCATCCTTGTAGGTGGAGAATGCGTCAACGTACAATTTGCGATACATGTCTCGAAGGAGGGGGTCGGCTGTTCGCTGATATGTCGTCGCATAGCGCGAACACGCTTACGTTCGATAGTCAATTCTGGTGTCCACCAACCATTAACTGATTTACTACGCGATGTTATGCGTCGTGAGTAACGTTGGCTTAAAGCGGAGTACATGGCATAAAACTTGTCTATAACCATGTATAGGGCTTCAGGTGACCCAATGTTGCAGCCGAGTATCTTTGTGAACCAAGTGTCGTCCTTTATTTGTTAAGAATTTTCGCTCTTCCTAGATTAGTTAATCGTTCAGCACTGCTGGTATGTGTTTGCGAGAACGAGAATCCCATGTAGCTGTGGTCCGAGAGGGTAGGAATTTGGAGAACCTTGCAATGGTAACCATCGCGAGTGAGGTCATGCGAAACCATGGTTAAATCTATCCATGAATCTGCATACGGAGTTGTGAAAGTTGGAGGGGAGTCGGGGTTGTTCAATATGACTAAGTCATTCGCCGTCACGAATTGGACTACTTGAGAGCCGCGAACATCCCCTATAATCGGCCCCCACATTCTATGCTTAGAATTGAAATCTCCGGCAATGATGATAGTACAACCTGTGATTAATGAAACTATACTTTGCAACTCATCTAGAACTGGATCAATAGGTCTTTGCGGCGGGGCATATACAGCTATCAGTATTAATGTTTGGTTACGGCTTTCACACTTTACTGCAACAACCAAATCTGTTACGTGTTATGGAAATAAGTCAAAATTAGTGTTGTGTACTAGAAGCATGACGCGAGGATCGGTGCGTGGAACTTTGTTATGGTGTGTGGTATGCCTTGAACAGTGCCTGTTTGGATGGGCGGGCCACATATGAAGGCGAAATCGCGATGTTGTCAATTGCGTCATGTATTCTATCAATAATTTTGTGGCATCACGTGTAGGTCCAGATTAGCCTATAAGAATTTAAGAATTTCAAGTTATTGCTGTGAGTCTCATGATAGTTCTGATTAATTTTAAATGAGAAGCGCGACGCCTTCCCTGAAACGAAAATGCGAAAAACTGCAAGGAGCCTTTTTTCATGCATTGCAGTGTGACCCGCGACACAAGGAAATATCTTGAGGAAAGAAATATCGTGCAATGTTGTGGGATGTGTAGTTACTTGTAAGTGTGTGCTATCTGGTGTAATTTTGTGTATGAATATGCCATGATTGGAAGAATAGCGGCAAAAGCAGCGACCTCCATGTGGTCCATAAAATTGAGTCGAAAAGGATGCGCGCACTAATGTAGGAAACCGTGAATAACACTGCACGTTATAAAGGCCGCTGCGTCTCTTTTTGATGTGCACGCCTCTTAGACTATCCACAGTTCGGTCTGGCTCTCATGCGGACGACACGTTCTTGTAATATAGGACACATTTCGTGTCCAGTTGGATGAGAACTGGGTCTTGCGACCTTTTGGCATTCGTTGCAAACAATTCCTGGGTCGTTCATTCTAATCCATGCTTCGCCAAGATGTGTTCCCGTGCACTTCGTACACACCACTTTTTCAGGTTCGTTGGCGACAGGGCAAGATGTTCTTGTATGGCCGTATGTCGCACAATATGTGCACAATGGCACATGAAAGTCCTCACTCACGCTACATGCAGTCCAACCGAGCATAACTCGTCCCTGAGCAAGCAGTGAGTGACAGGTGGAAGGATCCACTTCGAACACATGTGTGAAGTTGCCCGATCGCTCCTTGTACGATACCGCTACTCGGCATGTGGTCGGGTCTAAATGTAGGTTCGGGTTGCGCATGTTCAGTTGAGAGATGATGTTGGCGGCTGGAATATCGGAGTCTATGCACCGGTGAGTTTGACGCGAGGTTTTCTCTTTTGGGGCAAACGGACTGATAATGTCATGCTTGTGATTGCTTTCTTTTCAAGTGCATTCTTTAACCTTGTAATAGAGTTATGGTCGTTTGTTAATATTGTTAATCCATGACGTGTCTTCCTGATAGTCGGTTCGTCAATGTTTTCCTTTATGGGGTGAATGTTCGACTTAATAATCTTCGTGACCTCATTGGCAGGATTGGTAGACGGAATGAGTGGTGTTAGAAACATATGTTCATGCTCTCGCCTTATGGTGTGTGTCACAGAACGAGCGCTAAAAAAGAGCGCATCGCCAAATCCTTGCGACAACGGTGTTATGCCAGCGAGTCCTCGTCAAACGACCGTGCCTCTGAAAAAGGCAATCTGGGTCAAGGCCAGCCCACAGTCTGCCTGGCGCGATCACCTCGACGGCGTGAACACGCGCGGCGCTCCTCTGGCCCACGTGCAGTGAGTCAGTTGCGCACGTGACAGCGAGCCGGCGTCCTCGTGTCAGGTGGTCTGACGCATGGCGCGGCGGCCCCATTGGCGGAATCTGCCCGGACGACCAGCGGCGCTTCTGATTGGACATTTTGGTTGGACCCGGTGTAAATAAAAGAAGCCCTGCGGCGCGTCGCGATCGGCAGTCCTACGAGAGAGGGGTCCCCATGTCGGAGAGCCGACATGTGTGTGAGTCAGCGGTCTTAGGCGAAAGGCTGACCTATGTGTTAGAGAGGAGATCTCGGCTCTTCGAGTCTCTGTCGGCCCCAGTGCCGAAATTGTAACGCCTCTGTATATATGCTGTACATAAACCTTGTTTAACTCACCGTCGTCTCGTCCGCTCGTCTTATCAGCTCTGCGCAGAAGCAGTCGCGAGCTGATAAACATACGCTACCAAACGGCTGGTGACCTTCCCGGCGGAGTTGGAAGCAGTGGCGCCATCGGGACCGGGTTGGCGTCGCCGTCTTTCGCAACAGTGGTGGCTTCGGCGGGATCGGTCCGTCGTTCTCAACAGTGGTTGGCAGCTGCGGGATCGGCCGGCGTCAGCGACATCGATGCGGTGAGTGCCTGATGTTTTCCCTTCAGTTCACCAGACTGCTCTAGCTCAGGTTGTAGTAGTTTAGAGAAGGGCTGTGTGAAGCATTAGAGTGAGCTTTGATCGTTTCAAGCAAAGTCAAAGTGCTTTGAAACCAAAGTTAATGCGGAGGGGGTAAACACGGGAGAGTGAAAAATTGCTTGCGCGTCTTGCTAGTTGACTTATAGTGGGTACGGCAAGTAAATTGTTAACAGGGGCAAACAGCAAGAGGCTAGTGTGAACGATGGAGAACCTTAAAGTGAAGGAACTCATCGAAATTTGTGAGGAACTCGGCATTACTTTGGGCCGTGCGAAACGAAAGCAAGCGATCCTTGAGATCATGAAGGATGAGGGAGTGTCGGCTGAGGAAGTCGATGAGGCCTGGGTGGATATTAAAGCACGCCGTGAGGAGGCTGAAAGGCGAGAAGTAGAAGCTCGCGAAGAAGCTGAAAGGCGCGAAGCTCGCGAAGAGGCTGAAAGGCGCGAAGCTCGCGAACGTGAAGAAGCTGAAAGGCGCGAAGCTCGCGAACGTGAACAAGCTGAAAGGCGCGAAGCTCGCGAAGAAGCTGAAAGGCGCGAAGCTCGCGAACGTGAAGAAGCTGAAAGGCGCGAGCGTCGCGAGGAGGCCGAGAGACAGGAGCGCCTTGAGATGAAACGACTAGAATTGGCAATCCTACAGTGTTCGCAGGCGCCTAGCGCAGCTTCTCCGACGATTCAGGTCAGCGGTATTAGAATTCGGGATCAACTGCCACCGTTCGTAGTAGGCGAGGACATGGCGAAGTATCTCGTCAAGTTTGAACACGTCTGTGAGCGAAATGCTTTGGAGCAGTCTCTTTGGGCGCGGAACCTGCTAGCTCTTCTTCCCGGCGAAGTGTCCGACGCGATAACTTGCTTGTCGAGGGAAGCGTTTGAGAGCTATGACGAGGTTAAGGAAGTGCTCTTGAGACGTTATAAGTTGTCACCCGAGGCTTTCAGGCAAAGGTTCCGGTATGCTAGAAAGGGGAATGAGTCACACGTTGACTTCGCGTTTCGTCTTAAAGCCGATTTGATTGAATGGCTCAAGGGCGAAGGGGTTTATGACGACCGCGATAAAGTGGTGGAATGCGTGGCATTGGAGCAATTCTACCGCTGCATCGAGGAGGATGTCAAACTTTGGCTGCAGGACAGACTTGGGGACGTACAGTTAAACAAGGCAGCTGAGTTAGCTGAGGAGTATTATACTCGCCGAAAGTTGCATAGCAGGGCAGCGCGTGTTGAAAAGGATGAAAGGAAAGAGGGCTTTTCAAGGAAACCTGATCAACGGAAACCCGCTCCGCACCGTAATTTCAAGAAGGACCCGTCTCTTACGAAGGACAGTGTAGGGGAAGGGCAAACAGAAGCGGAGAAATCGAGTGAGGTTTCTACCACACAGGCATTAGAACCGGAAAACAAACGGAAGCCGCTAATCTGCTACAACTGTAAAAAGGAAGGGCACATCGCGAGAAACTGTCAGGAAAAGTTTGCCTTCGCAACGATCCGAGAATCAGAAAAAAACATGCGGTTGTTGGAGCCGTATCTCCAAGAAATTAGGGTCAATGAGAAAACGTGCCGAGCACTTAGAGACTCAGCGGCAACCATGGACGTTGTCCATCCTTCATTGGTGTCTCCGGACGACTTTACAGGAGAATGCGCGTGGATCAGGCAAGTCGCCGAGGAGCAGAGTGTTCGCTTACCAATCGCCACCGTTGTCATTGAAGGCCCGTTCGGTAAGCTTTGCACCGAAGCGGCTGTGTCTGCCGCGCTGAATGGTCGTTTTTCTTATCTTTTCTCCAACAACTCGGAGCAGCTTCTCAAAGAGCAGGGCAAATCGTTCTTCCCCAACTTAGCGTGCATGGCTCCCACGCGATCGCAAGCGCGAAAGCTTTCGCGGAAGCTTGACTTGGTTCCATGCGGTGAACTCTCAAGTGACCTTGTCGGCGGGTCGACGGAACCCCAGAAAGGAAATTTTCCGCATGAGTCATGTGAGCAGTCACGCGAGCGGCCCGTCGCGGGAGCGGCCGGCGCGGTATGCGCTGGGGGAGACGACGTGGCGCCATTGAGTCAGAGCGAGAGGGTTGCAACGCTCTCGCCTGTAGCGGAAAGTTGGAGCGAGCTGCCGAGAGTTGATCGAGAGACGCTCATTCGAGGGCAGAGTGAGGATCTCTCGATTGAAGCGCTAGTGGAAAGCCAAATTGAAGCGCTCGTGGAAAGCCAGAAAAACGCGGCAAAAGTGCTGTCGAAGGAGCACTACGAGAAATCGGGGAAGAAGCGCGCTTTTGAAGCTGATAATCAGGTAATGCGGCTGCAGCCACCCAAAAGGAACAAGCTTGAGGTTGATTGGGAAGGGCCCGCCACAGTATTATCGAAGCCTTGCGATACAACTCATGAGGTGCAAGTAGGAAGGCGGCAGAACAAAATTTACAACTTGATGAAACCCAATGTTCAACATCAAGCGGTCGTAAATCTGTTGTTGAATGCTTCAAAGGAAGAGGAAGCAGAAATTTTGAGTTCTAGTGAGATAATCGAAAGGGGATCGAAAGTAATTTGGGAGCAGATAAACCTAGAGCCTAGCTTAAGTGAAGGAGGACCTGAGAAAGAGGACCTGAGAAAGATTGGTTCCGAGTTTGAAGACGTGTTTTCGGACCGCCCCGGAAACATGAGGGTGATCGAACACGATATCGAGCGAAGCGGTGAGGAGTCAATCAGTAGCAAGCCGTATCGTTGTTCCCCTGTGCAACGTCGCAAGTGTGAGCCGCTCTTGGTGCCGCATAGGTATCGTCGCCTAAAAGTGGCCGGTTACTGAGGTGGAGCATGTTGCTCCACAGCGCAACTTTGACGTTCGCTAAAGAAAAAAAAAAAAGGGAAACGTAAACGCTAATGCAGGTGCATTGAGCAGTGCGTTCCAGCTAGTAACTTCTCAACCTTTCGGTTTCTCGCTGGCGATTCGGGGCAAAATTTTGACCTCATCACGACCTGGGCTGAGCGCTCTCGTTCAGAGTGATCTAAAGGGGCCAACTTTATGTGGTATTCTAATTCGTTACGTTGTTGTACGTGGAAAAAAAATTGAGTTGTCATTTTAAGAGTCTTGTGTCCCACATGTGCCTCTTGATGTAGAGGGAACAAAATTCCGATAGACACGTAGATAGGTATATGTTGTACTATACTTTGTCTGGTGTTCTGTCGGGTGACCGAAGGCACTTGCGTGTGTCGTGTGTTGTCTGTTGTCGATCCGTTCTTGGCAAGTTGCAGAACCATCGACAAGTGCTGAAACCGAAGATGGTCAGAAGAGACGAGTGAAGCTGGTCAGCAAGTTGTGGCGACAAGCCAGTGGGGCTGGGATCCGTCGTCAAAATGGGATGTGTTCCCGGAACAGTCTGGAGCTGTAGTCTCCCCATGGCCCTGGAGGCGAACCTGGAGGGACCTGGCGAACGAGCGCACCTGACATCCGAGCCCCGTGGAAGCAGCTCGTCTTTCCGGTGCATTGTCTGGCGGCGGGGGTGCTGTTATGCCAGCGAGTCCTCGTCAAACGACCGTGCCTCTGAAAAAGGCAATCTGGGTCAAGGCCAGCCCACAGTCTGCCTGGCGCGATCACCTCGACGGCGTGAACACGCGCGGCGCTCCTCTGGCCCACGTGCAGTGAGTCAGTTGCGCACGTGACAGCGAGCCGGCGTCCTCGTGTCAGGTGGTCTGACGCATGGCGCGGCGGCCCCATTGGCGGAATCTGCCCGGACGACCAGCGGCGCTTCTGATTGGACATTTTGGTTGGACCCGGTGTAAATAAAAGAAGCCCTGCGGCGCGTCGCGATCGGCAGTCCTACGAGAGAGGGGTCCCCATGTCGGAGAGCCGACATGTGTGTGAGTCAGCGGTCTTAGGCGAAAGGCTGACCTATGTGTTAGAGAGGAGATCTCGGCTCTTCGAGTCTCTGTCGGCCCCAGTGCCGAAATTGTAACGCCTCTGTATATATGCTGTACATAAACCTTGTTTAACTCACCGTCGTCTCGTCCGCTCGTCTTATCAGCTCTGCGCAGAAGCAGTCGCGAGCTGATAAACATACGCTACCAAACGGCTGGTGACCTTCCCGGCGGAGTTGGAAGCAGTGGCGCCATCGGGACCGGGTTGGCGTCGCCGTCTTTCGCAACAGTGGTGGCTTCGGCGGGATCGGTCCGTCGTTCTCAACAACGGGCGGCAGAAACGCCGCGAGGTAAAAAGAAAAAAAAGAAAGCCAACATCCAGGGCTCCCGGGCGCGCGCTCTCCCCGCAGAAGCACGGCTTCGCAGACGATCCTCCTCACCCCACATCGGCGGCCCAGCAAGACCGCGATTTTTCTAGAACGAAGGAGGCGGGGTCAGACCGAGTGAATCATCCTCCGGAGAGGGCAGTCGAACCGTCTCGTGCCTCTCCCCAGCCTTCGCTGCGTATCGCGCCGACGAAATGACGAGAAACATCTGGAAAGTCGCGCGCAAGGTATTTAACCGAGCAGCCGAGACGAGAAATGAGGAGGTGACGGAAGTTAACGCCAGAGCGCGTAGGAATTCCGCCGTGGAGTCGGCGAAGGTTCTGCCCGTAGTGACAGAACAGGAGGAGACGGAAGTGAGCGCCAGAGTGCGTAGAGAGTCCGCCGTGTAGTCGGCGAAGTTTTTGGTCCGTAGGGACGGCTCGAGCTACAGGCAAGAGCGTGGGTTTACCGCTATCGAGCGAAGACGCGGGCAACAGCTGCGTGTGTGAAGCCGACGGATTTCCGGCGAAGAAGTTTGAAGCTTGGAGAGTGGCCATTTGAGGACGCGAGGTTTCCTGGAAGAGAAACTTCGAGAACTACGGAACGACAACAACGCTGGACTTTGAGTGAGTGATTCTCGGAAGAGTATCATTCAGACTTTTCTTCCAAGGACTTTGGACTGAATAGGTTTTCTATCTCTTTAGTCCTTAAGTGTCTTGGTTGTTCAATGCATGCGACTGCATTGTAGTGCGTATTGTTGTCTGTGTCAGTTGTTTTGAGTGTGGCTGATTGTTCTGTGTAGTACGTTGTCTGATTGGTGACGTATTGTATGTAACTATTGTGGAGTGTGCATTTTTGTGTATTATTTTCGATCTGCCATTATTGAGAATATAATTTGTTTGTTTATCAACTCTCGGCTCTGACTTGTTCTTTGGGCCACAGCCGGCGTCCGCTGGCGCACCAATAAGGACCACTTCTAAATTGTCCACGCTTTCGTGGTGAGGTTCGGGGGGCCGATACTTCGGCTCTTGGAATTAGCCCGGCGATCGCCTCCCTAATAAACGGGACATGTGTGACAGTGTGCGTTGTGGGTTGGTCAGCGATTTCCGACCAGTGCGATGGCAGTACAGGGTGAATACAAGTCTCCGGCCAAACGGGCGGGACCGCGGTAAACGACGCGCCGTGCTCCGAGCGGCTTCCGCCGCATAAGTCGCGGCCGTTTGGGCAGCCTGAGAAGCAGAGTGTGTCGCACCGAAAGAGGCGGAACGTCTCGACAGGGCCAGCTGGTGACGAAGTTCGTCCATTCGGCCGCCTTGGTTCTCTGCAAGTGCTCGGATATCAGCACACTCCTGTACGATTTGTCGGAGCAAACCAATGATCTGAGACCTATGCTTATTAGTTACCTTAAATGAGACACCGAATAAAATATTGTGGATCTGTTTCTGATGTGCGGTCACGCCGTGGAAAGAAGCTCGCGCCATTTGATCACTTACGGCAGGCAGCCTCGCATTTTGCGCCATACCCGCTGCAGCAGGCAACTGAATGTCAGGGATGTCAGGGATTGCCGGAACGGAAACAACTGGCACATTCTACAACATCGAGCAGCGCCCTGTCACCATCCGGCGAAAACGCCGAAGTATCCGTTCGAGGCGAATCCCCCGGATCAGGGTGACTGCCTGCCATCGGAGGCTGTACAGAAACGGCCTGTGGCTCAGACATACCCGAGCGGGTATGAGCCAGCCATGTTGGAACCGGCAGCCGGCGGCCTATAGTACGACTGGTAATTGTGGCCAAATGGCCACTGAGAGAGCCTCGAGTCCGTGTCGAACGGAATCCCAAGGTGTTCGAAAGCAACCTTTGAATAAATTCAGAGAGCTGGAAGAGAGACTAGCCGACCTTTTGCAGCAAAACAGCAGAGCCTGTGCGCGTAAATCCTCTTCTTTTTCTTCCTCTCGTCGTGCGTGTGTGTTGGGGGGGGGGAATGGTTCAACCGTATTTTATGTACGTTCGTGCGTGTGTTTGTATGCGTGCGTGTATATATGTACGCAGTCAAAATGAAAACATTTGTGTTTGTGGGGGGGTTGAACCGCCTCCCCCCATCTTGTTTGTTTGTTTGTCCCTTTTTTTTATGTGGGCGCAACCCACCATGGGGGATCGGCCATGAAACGATCGGTGTCTGGCTATTTAAAAGGAAGTGTTCATAATTTTAAATGCTAATTTTTTAAAGAATGTGCTTGATTTTGATTTTTTAACGATGAATTTAGCATTCTATTCTTCTCGTCTCCCGAAGGAAATCGCAAACGGCTTCGCAAACACTCCTGTAGCTAAAACCCAGCACGGTAGCCCCAAAGGAAAGAAGAACCGGAAGGGATAAATTTAATCTCAACCTGTGAAGCGGTTTGTCCAGAAGTCTTTTCCTCTGATTGGTGAATAATCTGCACGTTAGAAAGAAATGATCAAGAGATTCACACTCATTGCAATGGAGGCATAAAGGTGACTGCACCAGACCAGACCTTTGTAGGTAAAAATTCAGTGAGGGAACTCGACATCGTATTTTGGTAACTGCGATGTTGGTCCTTCTGGAGGGACACCATCGATTCTTCTAACAATAATTCAGGTGAGGGAACTCAGAAACTGACAACGCAGACTCTGCGAAGTTGTCCGATACGACAAATTTTTCAAAACGTGCCGCAGTTACAAATGCCAACGCCGGCAAAATAGACATTATCGGACCATTACATGATAGAAGTGCGAGCGCATCTGCTTGTTCATTTAGAGGTATACATTTGTGTCCAGGTACCCATACCAAGCGAATAGTACGTATATGTCTTGGAATGAGGCAATGAAATATTTCCAATGAATTTGAAAAATTTGAAGCAGTTCAAGAGGAACAGACGGATAGGCTGTCTGTCAGAATGACGGCTTCTGATAGTGATAGGCGTAATTTCCGTAGAGCTAATATAATGGCAAGTAATTCCGCATTGATAAATCGGAGTAAAGTCCGGTAATCGAAGTGAAAAAGACCAATCTAAATTTAACGATGCAATTCTGTCACAGAACGAGCGCTAAACAAGAGCGCGCCGCCAAATACTTGCGACAACGGGCGGCAGAAACGCCGCGAGGTAAAAAGAAAAAAAAAGGAAAGCAAACATCCAGGGCTCCCGGGTGCGCGCTCTCCCCGCAGAAGCACGGCTTCGCAGACGATCCTCCTCACCCCACATCGGCGGCCCAGCAAGACCGCGATTTTTCTAGAACGAAGGAGGCGGGGTCAGACCGAGTGAATCATCCTCCGGAGAGGGCAGTCGAACCGTCTCGTGCCTCTCCCCAGCCTTCGCTGCGTATCGCGCCGACGAAATGACGAGAAATTTCTGGAAGGTGGCGCGGAAGGTATTTAATCGAGCGGCCGAGACGAGAAATCAGGAGAAGACGGAAAGTTAGCGCCGGAGCGCGTAGGAATTCCGCCGTGTAGTCGGCGAAGGTTCTGCCCGTAGTGACAGAACAGGAGGAGACGGAAGTGAGCGCCAGAGTGCGTAGAGATTCCGCCGTGTAGTCGGCGAAGTTTTTTGGTCCGTAGGGACGGCTCGAGCTACAGGCAAGAGCGTGGGTTTACCGCTATCGAGCGAAGACGCGGGCAACAGCTGCGTGTGTGAAGCCGACGGATTTCCGGCGAAGAAGTTTGAAGCTTGGAGAGTGGCCATTTGAGGACGCGAGGTTTCCTGGAAGAGAAACTTCGAGAGCTACGAACGACAACAACGCTGGACTTGGAGTGAGTGGTTCTCGGAAGAGTATCATTCAGACTTTTGTTCCAAGGACTTTGGACTGAATATGTTTTCTATCTCTTAGTCCTTAAGTATCTTGGTTGTTCAATGCATGCGACTGCATTGTAGTGCATATTGTTGTCTGTGTCCGTTGTTTTGAGTGTGGCCGATTGTACCGTGTAGTACGTTGTTTGATTGGTGACGTATTGAATGTAACTATTGTGGAGTGTGCATTTTTGTGTATTGTTTTCGATCTGCCATTTTTGAGAATATAATTTTGCTTGTTTATCAACTCTCGGCTCTGACTTGTTCTTTGGGCCACAACCGGCGTCTGCTGGCGCGCCAATAAGGACCACTTCTAAAATTGTCCATGCTTTCGTGGTGCGGTTCGGGGGGCCGATACTTCGGCTCTTGGAATTAGCCCGGCGATCGCCTCCCTAATTAACGGGACAGGTGTGACAAATTCCCACCCCTGCCTTTTCTTCGCAAACTGAAGCGGCAGTTGCGATCACTGCAGCCGTTTTTAATCTAAATAAATGGTCCTCCAAAATGCAATTCAAGTATCTACTGGGTAAATGTTTGCAATTATTTGGAAATAAGTCATCAAATTCTATTCGACTTGTTTGTGCAGTTGTGCTTATGATTAGTATCTCACGGAGCTGCACTTGTAATGTTTGCAATTGTGTCTGTGCGAAAGTGACTTGGGGACATCGTAATATTTGTCACTGATGGTCGAAAAATTGCGTCAGATGATTAGGAAAAATATATTGTGATCTCCTCAATGGCGATGCATAGAGTTTTAGAAATGTACGCACGATTAAGATGTTAAACAGAGTATAAAGAGAAGGCAGGCGTGTTTCTTTGTATGAAATAGTATCTGATACAAGTTTTCCAAGTCCAAGACATAATCCTAATGATTCGCGTTTTAAAAGAACCAGTGGTCGTAGTTTGTATGCAAGTGTACCAGAAAACAAGACGCAACCGAACTCAAATATCGGGCGAATATAAATGCAGTAAATCATGATGAGAACATCACGGTGTAAGCCTGAACGTTTGTTGCTGAATCTGCGAAGCATCCCCAGCGCACGAGTTCCTTTGGCAGCCATGTTTTCTATATGTGGACTCCAATTAAGTTTTTCAGTATAAGTGATCCCTAAATACTTAACGGATTCAACCTGCGGAATAACGTCTTGCCGGTAATGCAAAGCGATATGGACTGGAACACTCAGAGGAAAAACTACCATCGCACTTTTTTTGACATTCAGTGATAAGTTTACTTTTTCTAACCACGTTTCTGAAGCGTTCATATACGTCTGCAGACTTCGATAAAATGAATGTGCACCTGCAGCTGCAGAAAAAAAAAAAAACACGATATCATCGGCATACACTTACACTTGCACGTCCACCTGTACAGGAATAGTTCATAGTAAAATATTAAATAACAGTGGCGATAACACTGATCCTTGTGGGAGACCTCTAGTTTGTTTGTGCTTTAGAGATGACAAACCAGATTGAGAACAGTAAAATTCCCTGTCGTTTAAGAAGGAATTCACCCATGCTACAAAGTATTGTGGTAGACCGGCGTTTTTAAGGGAATTTATTAGTCGTGAATGTTCTACGCTGTCATAAGCTTTTGTGATGTCTAGGGTTACTAAGGCGGCATATTGTTTCTTATAACGAGCAAGCTGTATTCTACTTTCTAAATTGACATGAGCACACCAAATGGAGCAACCACCCCTGAAGCCAATTTGGCATGGGCTCAAGACCACGTTTTCATTCAACCAACTATCTATGCTAATGCGTAAGATCCTTTAAATTAGTTTTACCAGATTAGATGTAAATGCTATAGGCCTGATGTTATCTCTCGTAAACCCAGCGCCTTGTTTTTTTAATAAAGGAATTATCTTAGCGATTCTCCAATCAGGTGGAATCCATGAGTTTCTGATAGAGTGGTTAACCAATGTCAGGAGTTTCCGGGGTAAAACCTTATGGATGATTTTTATTGTCGAATTAGTTATGCCGTCAGGACCTGGCGCAGTATTGGGCAAGTTTCTTGCTACTTTTTCTAACTGAAAAGCCGTGATCTCCTCAAAACTGTCACTTATCTTGGAAGGTCGCGAATGGTTTGAGAAGGCAGACATAAAGCGACTTTCAAGTCCTTTGGCAATATCTTCGAGAAAACTAGACAGTTCACTTGGAGTAGAAACCACTGATTCAATGTTGTTGGGTGAAGGTATAAGTTTTTTGGTTCTGAGGAAATTAAAGAGGGATTTCCTGTTGCTGGGTTTTGACAGATACTCAGAACGCTGACTGTCATAGCTGTCTTTCGCAGCGGCAACTGTTCTCTTAAAAATGGCAGCCGCGTATTTGTAGTCGCTCCAAATTCTAAGGCATTGGTTTTAAAGTAGTTTACGCCTCGCAGCTCTTCTTAGTCTGTAATCGCGTGCACAAGTTGAATTCCACCAAGAATTAGAAGGACCTTTGATAGTTCCCTTTACGTTTACGCTGAAGTTCGATTTATTTACTGATTCTTTTATCACGTTACTCAAATTCATGGCCGTTTGCTCTTCACTTTCAACTATTCGGTGTGACCAGGCGGCCCGTAATGATTTTTCAAATGTACTAAAATTTATGAGTTATTCAGTGGCTGATTACCGAGATCACCGGACATACAATCTCAAAATATATAGGCAAGTGGTCACTACTTGTACCCAAGTTCAGGGTAGACCATGTAGAGATAGTGAGGTTAGGACTGTAGAAAGTAAGGTCAATCGTGGATCGAGACCGACTACTAACAAAAGTGGGTGTTCGTGTGTTGATACATGTTAGGTGATACTGTGAAACCAGATCCCACAAACGCTTCCCACTCATATCGGTTCTGAAACCCCACGATGTATGGTGAGAATTGAAGTCACCCCCCAATACTATTTGCTTTCTACATGACGAAATTACAGAATTAAGTACAGAAATATCTTGAACACCCGCTGCAAAATAAGAATTCACCAACGAAAAAGCGGGGCATCCCGGAAGAGAAATATCTAACGCTAAAATTTCATTTTCTGAATCCATTACTTGACCTGTAATTTTAACTCGATGAGCAATTTTTGAAGTAATAAATACGGCTAAGCCGCCACCCCTAAAGGGTCGGTCTAACCTAAAGATGCGGTAATTTTTTATATAAAAACTCTTTTCTTGTGAAAGCCAAGTTTCTTGCAAAAGAATTGCATCAGGAACATATTGATGACAAAGGTAGTATAAATCAGTTGTTGCCGAAAAAATTGATCGGCAGTTCGACTGTAATATTTTTAATCCACCTATTTTGACGAGATACCAGCAATATGCACTGCCTTCTGCAAGATGCTATCTTTCAAAAAGTCCTCTTTTGAAGCGCTTTTCTTCTGATATTTTTTGCTCTTGATCTTGTGAATCGCTGGAGAACCCTGAGTTATAGGCGACGCACGCCGTTTCATGTTTCTAGATTCCGAGTTCATTTGCGATTCAGGGAACTTGAATCGGAACTCCAATCCAAGTCCTGCTCTCCTGGAATTATAAGCTTACGGTTCATGTTACCTGGGGAGTACACCTCTTCATCGGCAGGTATTATTTCCTTGCGGGTGGTCACCGTTGAAGCTGATTCTATCGACCGCGCATTAAGCTCCTTAGGTGGTGAGGAAGGTAAAGAAGTCATACCCGGTTGTATAACGCTCTGCAGCATTTGTGTCATCTGCACGTGCACTATTTGTGTCAAGGATTCGGGTAAGGTTAGGAAAAGATTTTCCATAGCCTTCGCCATTGACATTTCAATAGTTGATGTTATTACTTGTGGGAGAGAGGAATCTATCACCTGATTGAGACGACTCGTAGCACTGGCGTATCCCCGAGACCGCTCTACAATGATGATTCGAGCTTCGCGTCTATAGAACAACGTTTTTGCTGAATGATTTCAATTATTTGCATATCCTAAGCCCTTGCAGGACAGTTGATGTCGTCAGCTGC
This sequence comes from Rhipicephalus microplus, assembly GCF_043290135.1. Taxonomy (NCBI): domain Eukaryota; kingdom Metazoa; phylum Arthropoda; class Arachnida; order Ixodida; family Ixodidae; genus Rhipicephalus; species Rhipicephalus microplus. The sequence goes on from NC_134701.1 coordinate 91,527,529, forward strand.
GTGAGACTCATCGCACAGACAACAACGCCTTTCATGTGCTGTACATTCTTTAGCGTTATGTTGCCCTGCACACGTCTGACAACGGACCACCGATCTGCACCCCTTTACGTGGTCACTGTAACGCCAGCATTTGACGCATTGCAGTGGACGAGGGGTTATCGAATAAACCCGGTATATGAGTGGCCGCGCCTTGATTTCGGTTGGCCGAGTTGTACCGGCAAACGTAACCATCACCGACTCAGTCGGTATCTTCTTTTCGTCGATGATACGCGAGCACCGGAACACTGATACGGCTCCTGCTACGGAAAACATTTCTAAAATTTCTGGGGGAGTTAGGCTCAAGTCCACCCCACGGACTAAACCTTTGACACTTGCCAAGTGTGGAGGTATGAAACAGCTCACCGGTAGAGATGCAAAGGTTGTGCATTTGAGGAGATCTGCTATACACAGGCCCGGTCCGGCGAACAGCAAAGAATACCTCCGCGACTGAACTGTCGCACCTCCGTGATCAACTGGTAGTGTTCAGTCACCTTCCGGAGCTCTTCCTGAATGATATTTGGATTTTTCATCCGAATGGAATCTCCGTTAGAGGAAACCAGGGCCACTGGAACGCTGCTCACACCGCTGCGTAAGAAAAGATCGATTGGTAACTCATTGGGAGCTAGAAAGGCTGACCAGGCAGCATTTGCCTGGCCGGGAGAAGGGAGAGACATCACAGCGTGATGCCTAATTCAGCACCGCCCGATCAGACCACACCCCCCGGGAGGATGCACCAGGACACCGCAAACGAAGATGAAGTGGTTCGCCAGGAGACCCCCATCTGGCCTGGCTACGCCCGTGCTTGAAAGACAAAGTGGGAACAAAATTTAGATGATGTGGCGAACTAACCGCACGTTCTGCACTGGGCACGTGCGGTCAGTGCTGTTACGGTGGGGAGATTGCGTCGGAAGAACAAGTACGGAAGAACAAGATTGCGTCGGAAGAACAAGTACTTCTGAGCTACGTAGAAAAATGCGGACAAGCATCTGTAACAGCTCTAATTAAAATCGTCGGATGAACAGATTCTGTTGGACGTGGGTGTAAAGTGCGCCATTTTCTGCGAAAATAAACGTATAAAGACCACCTTAACCGTTTGCACTTTAATAGTTTACGCATACTATATACACCTGACCTGAAGACCCGTAGGGTTCTCCTGGATTAAGCCGGGTGAGCTGCGGCGGCCACTTGTGTTCAGGAATGGGGAAACCACCCTTGACATTGGCATTTCTTTTTTTTTTTCATAAATAAAATGTTGCATCATCATCATATGCGTGCACTTGCAAGCACGCGGTGGTTTGCAGAATCAGCGTTCCGCACTTTATGTACTAACAGTTCAACAAGTGACATCGCTTGCGATCTCCGTTCAGTTCTATGCTGCGCTCTATACTTGAGTATGCCGAGTTCTGGCAGCTCGCTTGCAATGAGCTTCTATCTGCTTACCAACATCGTCACACCCGTTTGTGTTGGGACTCTGACACATCCCGAGGCTGCCCGAAGGTTGGAAAACCGAGTGCCGGGTTAACTAAGTCGTTAGGATAAACGTAAACACGCCATCTGCATTAAATATGGGAAGGATCGAAAAAAAAACAAAAAAATATAACATTGAAAATAATTTCGCTATCGTTTTCTGCCCCAAAGGCGAATCATTGCTACTTTCGTGGGCTCAACGAACTCGTAAGCTCGATACAGCGCTCATGACGCGTTCATTCATTCGCAAACTTTATGGGCAACAGTCCTGAAGCCCGGTCTTTTCAGGCTGAGGCTAGCCGCAGTCCACGTTGACACCTCAGGGGCAGTACAAGGCCCACTGGGTGTGGAGAACTTCGGGGCGGGATCAGCGCAATATGCCCAGAAGGCAAGAAAAAAAAAAGTGAAACCACGCGCGAAGTTTTTGTGCATTTGCTTAACGCGTCTCCATTGCAAACGCCGTCTCTCCCCCCCCCCCCCCCCCCACCTTCTCAGTCGATGTGCTGATCCTGTTCCGCCACCCTTGGAAATCTTTATGCACCTAATCGCCGTTGTTTTGCGCTGCGAGTGCCTTTGACTGAATTAGGTGGGATGATGTGAAGACATCATGTCACGTGACGTCACTCTAACTTCATGGTGACGTCATTGAGGCGTTCACAAGTTTTCGCCGATCTGTGACGTCATCACGTGATAATGATATTTAGCATCACTCTTCCCCGACGCTGTGCGACGGTCGCTGCGGACGGCCAAATTTCCCGTTCGATGAAGCATGCAACAAGGTATATGTGAACTGGCTGCGTAACTTCCATAGAAACCTATGGATCCAGTGCCGGTGGCTCTTTGCCACCGTCGACCCCCATCTACGTTAGTAGGAGACAACAGCAAAAAAAAAAAAAAAGTCACAACTGGAAGCGGCCGCGACGTCGCGCATTTGCCCTCTCTACATGGAACAAAATTATTTTTAGGTGCGAAGCTCCTTAGGGCGTGGGCTGTGCGTCCCCTGTAGCCTGTATGTAGCCACCTCTAGTTTAGTTCTTGCAGTGTTCACTAGATGGCGGTACCATCCCCTGTATGTAGCCACCTCTAGTTTAGTTCTTGCAGTGTTCACTAGATGGCGGTACCGTCTCCTGTATGTAGCCACCTCTCGTTTAGTTCTTGTAGTGTTTACTAGATGGTGGTACTTGTAGCTGATGATGAACAGTGCACATGCTGCGGGAAAGATAAGGAAACGGCGGAGCATGTTCTGATTGAATGTGGAGATATCCACCCAGGTGTACGTTTGGGCACGAGCCTACAGGAAGCCTTGGGTTTTAGGGACAACAATGGAAAGCTGAACACACCCGCGATTGAAATAAGTAAGAGACGGTTAGAGTATTGGTGGCAGAAAATTAGAGAGAAAGGACAAAAATAAATATTGGAAAAATAAAATATGGACAGTGTGCCGTAAATGGCAGAGAACTTAAGCTGAAAATTTACCTTTTTTCCATTAAGATAGAATTTATTGAAGTAGAGGCATTAGGCCAACATAAAAAAAAAGGAAAAAAGGTTTTTTTTTTTTTTTGTCGAGCCTGGTGGCATACTTGTCACCACCCCGTTATAAAGGGGACGCTCATAGCATCCATCCATCCATCGATGAAAAGATGCAAGATGTTATAAACTAGAAAACGGTACTTGTAGTTGATGAAAGACGCGAGATCTTATAAAATAGGAATGATGTCACATATGGCGCGTGTCATTGGTTGAAGGCAATCGTTCGATTTAGTGCGGCGACGTACGCTAGGGGGAGCGTTGTAATAAAATCCGTTCGCTGTTGGCGCGCGCTCGGAGTCGCCGGATGGATAAGGCTGCACAGCGGAGAGAGCGCAAGGCGGCAGCAGCGCGCGCTCGCAGACAGAATCCCGATGTGCGAGCGCGCGAGGCAAGGGACATCGCAAGCCATCCATCGTCTAAGAACAAATAAAAGTTGATTTGTGTATATACACACACAGCGTTTCTCACGTCTTTACATGATGATCGACTGGGCGAATTACACGGAAGATTCACAGTTTACCGATGAATCCCTCCGGAGCTTCGCCCATTCATCAGCATTCACCCGTGAATATGCCGTAACTTTTTCTTTAATTGCTGGCCTCTTACGTGTCTTTACTATTACGTGGTTTTATTGCGTCTTGTGCTTCGCTAATTGCATGCGGGAGAGAAAAGAAAAAAATAACAATTATTGATGAAGATAAGTGTTTTTATTAGTCAAATGACGTACTTACAATATGCATAAGGAACTTTGCAGATGCAATTGTGCGTTCACGAGCACAGTGGCATATTAGTTCAAAAACTCACGTTGTTCAATAGTCAAAAACCGTTGCAGCGAGACAGCAGTTATGAAAATATAGCTTTGGCAGCCGTAGGGTACAGGGGCTCGTTGCTTAGCGTGTCGCGGTCACCGTCACCAAAGGCGAGGGCACGCCGGCCGTGCTCCAGCGAAAGCTGTGGGCAGTCACAGGAGCGGCTATCTACACCATTCTGTGAGCTAGTTGAGCTATGAAAAAGCACATAAAAAAACAAGTAAACTTCTCAAGGCAAGCATGAAACTACCACGAAAAAGTGAGCGATGCTTCGTTGACCTGGTAATGCGCCGAACCAAAGAACACGCCGAACTAGACACAAGCTCTGATAGCATATTGCCTGGAAACCCCCCCCCCCCCCTTCCCATTTATAGCACTCGACGAAAAATTGAGGCAATCAACCATTTAGCCAGGTGTGAGACACACCGTAAAGTAAGTTTACAGTTTACTTTGACATATATAAAATTGCGACTATTTGAAGAAAAAAATCATATTGAGTTAATAGTTTTGGTTGCTTGTCCCCTCCTCACCTAGTCGAGCTTCAAATGTCGGCGGGCGTCGATGCCTATGGCAATAGGTTTCCGACACTTTTCGTTGCAAGTTTCGCGACCTATTTAATTTGACCATGCATTCAAGGCGTTTGACCCAAAAGGAGAAGATGGCTGCCGCCTACTTGTCGTCTTAGGCAAGCGCGTAAGGCAAGGGTCTCAAACTCGCTTCAGCTGCCGGGCCGCAGTCAGCTAATTCAGTTCCATAAAGGGTCGGAACAGTGAATACGTGAGAAGCAGGAATGGGGGAGGAGTGGGGAGTCTAAGCAAAATAAAACTTAGCTAATGATGCCGTTTGAATGAAATGTTTGCCATACCTCATATATGTGGTGTTTCCAAAAAAGATTTGGCGCCGTATTTCGAGAAGCATATCGACACCTATCTACGCAATGACTAAAAAATGCACGCCGAAACGGAAGCGTCGAGTACTTGTTCCGCGGTTATTAAAGACGATAGTCTTTTTTGGGGACCTTCGACGCTAAAATTTTGGTCTGTCTGTCTGTACGTTTGTCTGTCCACTCTTAAGAGCATCGGGTACTCGAAACGGCCGACCCCATCCGCAGCGCCCACCGATGTTGCTCAAGGTTGAGCGTTCATGCTTGCGCAATTGTCAATTAAGAAGCAATTATTGCGCATGTCTGGGGCACCTTAACAACACGTATATGTTGTGCATGTGGGCCCCGCCGTGGTGGTCTAGTGGCTAAGGTACTCGGCTGCTGACCCGCAGGTCGCGGGATCGAATCCCGGCTGCGGCGGCTGCATTTCCGATGGAGGCGGAAATGTTGTAGGCCCGTGTACTCAGATTTGGGTGCACGTTAAAGAACCCCAGGTGATCAAAATTTCCGGAGCCCTCCACTACGGCGTCTCTCATAATCATATGGTGGTTTTGGGACGTTAAACCCCACAAATCAATCAATAATTGTAGTACGCAGACTGGGGTTTCTCTTCTTTTTTTTTTCGCCGAGTCGCTTGCGAAAATCCCAACGCAGTCGCTTGTCGAGTTTCTTTTTTTTTTTGGGGGGGGGGGAGGCTATTTGCATTTTCCCAGCAAATAAGGTTGCTTTAGGGAAAATCAAGTTCGCTAATAGCCCGCTTGTCGTTCATTGATTGGGCGTCTCGAGTAGTCGAGTGTTGGAGATATACGTTCGATACCAGACGGACGTTGGATTTATCAAGAACTAACTTTGATAAGGCGTTAAGAAAGCTGGGCTATCTAAAGAGAAACCTTCGAGATGCAACTAGGGAAAGTAAACTACTAACATACAGTTCACTAATAAGACCTCCTCTGGAGTGTGCGCCTGTAGTGTTGCACCGCATCATGCGAAAGATATAAATATGCTTAATTCTATTAAAAAAAACCATCAAAATAATATGCAAGCGTTATGATCACTATTCTCACCAAAATTGTATGCTAATGAATTACAAGCAAACACATTTTGCTCTCCGATGCACTTGTGACCGTCTTGTCCTGCTACATAAGATCGCCTATGGGGAAACATTTATCGATGCACCAATTACTTTTACTAACTTTTCTTCTCGAATCACCAGGAGAAATCACCACCTCAAGAAATCTACTTTGACGGCATCCATTGATTGCCTTAAGTTTTTCTTGTTTTATCGCACTATCGATATTTGGAATAATCTTCCGGGTTCCCTGTGCGAGTTGTCATACGATGAACTTGTTGAGCAGTTGCCAAACTTTTTTCTTTGATCAGATGTGTATACTTTCTTGGTGTTTATTCAATGTGTATACTCTTTTTTTCACATTGTATTCTTCGTGTATGTTTATACTCACTCCTGCAATATACTGCTGTGCGAAATTGCAGCACATGTAAATAAAAATAAATAAATAAATAAATGATGCACTGCCATACGTGCATTCACACGAATGGAAAGTGTATAAGAGTGTATACCCTGGACACGATGTTAAAAAGTAAATACATGCTTTCGTTGATAGTTGCGCATACTTTCGCTGTGCAAACTAGTAAACACGACTTTTTGAACTTTCATATTTTGAAAACAGAGAAAAAATGTTATATTTGTAGCTAAGTTCGGGCTTCATCGCTAATATCGCGCCACCTTTTCAGGGCTTCTTTTGTGATGATTATTTGCTTGTTAGCTCTTTGTTAAAGGGGCACTGAGACACTTTTTTGGGTAACCATGGAATTAATTCGCTGGAAGAGCTTGTTGCCTCACAAAATCAACACCGAAGAATCCGTCCGGTATATATACAAGTAGAGTTGCAAAAATCTGTCACACGTTGCAATCGCATTCTCTCTTCTCTCCTCCCGACGAAAGCGCTGGAAGCTAAACAGGGAGGGATGGGAGGGGCAAACAAGAGAATGTCCTGCGCGCCTCGTGACCTTGAGCACTTTTTTTTCCTTTTTTTCCTGAATACAAGGCTTTTTCCGCACGCGTGGACAAGTGACGGCCTTCCGCGGCGATCTCCGTAACGACCGAGCGCGCCATGTTCAAATCAACCAATGGCTGACGGGTATTCTAAGTGTGATATTTGAGCGTCTTCAGCCATTTGTCGAGGGAAGAGAAATGAATTTTTAGCTGACTTTGATCATTTATCGTGGATTACAGGCCGATTCCTGCACTATAGCATTTCGCTTGCGTGTTCTCGGGAGCCTCTACTACCGATCGGCGGCGTTTTCGGACATGCCCAAAAAGTGTTGCAGGGTCCCCTTAACTTTGGGCTGCTCGCTCAGCCTGATTGAAAATGAATAGCGGACGAATGCATTGAAAGCACTGCGGCCCCATTAGGCGGCACTGGGATAGGGTCGCATTACTTGGTGAAACGGCTGCTGCGCGTCGTCTTACTTCCCATGCAGTCAAAGAAAGGAAATATGTCGACAGTCTGTCGGATCATATCGCACTAGATAGACTGAACCGGAGATCATTAGGAAAGGCCTTCATCCTGCAGTGGCTCATAAATCGGCTGAAAACGATGGTGAACGTGCAGAATCGTCCTACTACTAGTTACTTGTTTTTGTGGACTGTATGCAACCTTGTTTTTTTTTTCAGAAAAAAAAAGGTATCTCACAGACATGTATTTCTCTTGCGGTAACTCAATATTTCCTTCAAGCCTAGCCTCGACAACAGTTGCAGAGTGCACAGTCAGCCCATTCGGGCGTGATACGCTCAGAAATACGGTGTGCGATTTGACGAAGCGGTGAAGTGATACATTCGACCGATCGCATACGAGGATGCAATCGTTTCCGCAGGATTTCGCTCAACTCGGCACACAGTCGCCAGCAGTGCCAGGCATTACACAGCGCAACACAACGGTAGCCGTTGATTGCCGTGACACGCAATATCGCGAAAGTGGTCGCATGCCCTGAATCGATAGTATCTGCTCGCAGCGATCACGCCACCCAACGGCGTTCATTACTCGTCCGGAAACGACCCAAAGAATTGGATATGCGCACAGTGTATTTATTGCACACTTGCCAAAGGACGTCCTGCTTCAGAAGGTTTTTCCGGCTGATGGCGTCTCCCTCGGGGCCATTGTGGCGTATATTGCGGAGGCTAGAACTGCGTCTTGCGCACGGATGTGTACTCCTATCCCTTCCGAGACCATTAACCGGCAAGCATCACGGGAAGAACAGTATCTATCATGAGTGCGATGATTCATGCGCGTATAGGGTGGAAGTGGGCCAGTGAAGGCATCAGTAGTTCCTTCAACACCCACGGCTGCTAGTGTAGTGCGAACACATGGCAGTTCTGCTTAATAAAGCACCCGAACATACGTTCTCGATAACACCAGAAGAAATAGAATAGCATGAAAACAAACAGGTGCTCGTTCATCGGCAGATTTAATGTGGTCTCTGCACAAAAAGTACATTACCAGGGAAAGTAATCGCGCTTTTGGTTGCTTACTTCGTGAAATGTAGCATGCCCATGCTGCCGTCGGACCATTCGCGTACCAGGAATTATAACTTAGCGAATCAGGTCTTAGCGATAGGCTTTAAGCAATGTGGTATTCTGATTGATTGATTGATTGATTGATTGATATGTGGGGTTGAACGTCCCAAAACCACCATATGAGTATGAGAGATGCCGTAGTGGAGGGCTCCGGAAATTTCGACCACCTGGAGTTCTTTAACGTGCACCCAAATCTAAGCACACGGGCCTACAACATTTCCGCCTCCATCGGAAATGCAGCTGCCGCAGCCGGGATTTGATCCCGCGACCTGCGGGTCAGCAGCCGAGTACCTTAGCCGCTGGACCACCGCGGCGGAGCAATGTAGTATTCTATTTCCCTTCTCTTGGTGGCTCCCTCTCTTTCTATTTTGTAGCACCGTTTTTCCGCTCATATTTTTACTCCCCCCACCCTCTTCCTCAGCTCAGGGTATTGATTTATGTGATAATGAGCCCTTTTATATTATGAAACTTCTAAGGGGGGAGAATTGGGTTTGTAATGTTTTTAGATGGTCGGTTGTCCTGCTATTGATCTGAGTTCCTAGTATAATTGTATCTCAATGCTGGCTATCTATATAGTTACCGTCTCTGTGGTTGTGGGTCATCTGTTCCCCTTTGCGTCTTACCTTGACAAGCTCTTGACTTACATTTTCTGTTATTTTCCGCCTTTTTCTTCTCTTCCTTCTTTCTCCTTCCCCTGCCTTTTTCTCGGCATGTGTGGCTTAATTGTGGATCAGCTGGAGACCTAAAGCTAGGTTATGTCTTTTACTAGTTTGGAAAATGTCGTTTCACTTCGTTGTCTTCGAAGGGGACTTTGTTGTTCTTTACCCTTTTACTGGTTTTCATTTCCCTCCGTCCCCTTATTTCCTGGGAAGAGATCTCGCGGGTGTACCACTCGGGGCTCATTGTGAATGGGATATTTACAATGTGAAATGTTTTAGCCTAATTTAAAGTTGTGTTTCGTCCGTCGCCCAAACAGCCGCAGGTGACTTCGCTCCGCCACTTCATGGTTCCTGGGTGGAAATTTTGTGCTTATTTAGGAAATCAGTCAAAGTCTGTACTACGTGTTGTGACCACGGATTTCTCAGGGCTATCTGCTGTGCCTTGAAGTATACGTTTCTAGACGCGCCAAATTTTCCAGTTCATCTGATTGATGTTCAACATCCATTTTGATTTGCGTGGGTCTCGTATTTAGTAGGTAGACGAAACGCTTTTGATCAACCATCGATTCCGCTTATGATGGAGTGGCGGCTTAGGTGGACCGGGTCGGGTGGATCAAGAAGGTGGGCCAGTATACAAATAAGTATAAAAGCACTGATATTTTGGCGAGTTACTACTTGAACATAGTGGTATTTTGAGCACGTCAATAGACGAGAAACGAAAGACAGATGTGAGCAGACAGAGGTTGAAGTGAGCGCTCGTCCGCCTACTTCTGTCTTTCGTTTCTTCTATATTTACATGCTCTAAATACCACTATGTACAAAGAAGTAATCGCCAAACACATAGGCTCTCTGCAAACATCGCGTACGATATTTTTTTTGTCCGCCGCTGTGGTGAAGTGGCGACACTGCTCGGCTACTCGCCACAAGGTCGCTGGTTCGATCCTGGCGGGGGCGGTCGCATTTTCATGTAGGCCAAAGGCTGAAGGCCCTTGTGGTGTAGGCGATGTCGGTGCACGTTACAGCACACCAGATGATGAAAATTTCCGCAGTCTTCTGACTATACGGCTTCTCTCATAACTGTATTTTGGTTTGGAAAAGCAAAATCTGAGATATCATTTAAGTTCGAACCACTATAGGGAGCTGGGCGGTCATATGCGGTCGTGTGTTGTGATCGTATGCTAACGTCGTCGCTTGACGTGGTACCCCATGTGTAGCGTATATTGAGCTCGCGCCAAGAAAAAGTCTACTTCCTCTTGCTTTTCGAGTGCCGTGATGATAAGTCGCTATAGGCGTAACGCAGGCAAAGATTATAAAAAAATAGGGAAAGCAAGCGCGAAAAGAAACCGGAAAAATAGGAAGCAAACTGGAAATGGAAACAAAGATGACGAAAGAGATAATGTGAGAAGAGATGAGTATAGTTAAGAAGACAGTGAAAAATAAAAAAAAAGAAATATAAATACAGGAGGAAAGAAAGAGAAACTAAAAAAGACTGCCAAGTTCCGTACTCCCTTCAGGCTTCGCTCCACTGTAGGGCGAAGGTGCCTTACTTTTTTTTTCTGAGTGTAGGCCGTGTTTCTGCGTGGTGCTCTGGCAAGAGGCGCTAATGCATCATCGAACGAGATCGATCGATGTTCTGGTAGCTCACCCGTCCTTCCAGGAAACCGTTTGGACAGCGAGCGTGTGTTCGTCTGGCCGATGACCGCGCGTGGTCGGCGCGTCGATAAAGTGGGTCGGCCATTCTGACGCGACGCCGGGGCGCCAACTCCGTGTTACTCTCACTGCTTGATACGGAGTGTGGCCGCCAGATGGACACCACGTATAGCTAATGCTAGGATCCGTTTTTCTGTGTAGTAGGAGATCTCCGTGCCTTCGATTTCGTGTCTCTGGTTATTACCTGCAATCAGAGCTTCGAGCCCGCTGCCCGATCTTTATACACCGCTAGCTTAGGAGTCGCTATAGCTTTTTAGGAGTTCACTCGGCAAGCTTGTGATGCTCGGGGCATGTCCCTTGGCGTGTACACTTGAGGTGCAGCTGTGCAATCTACACCCACTGCACATCAACCGTAACTTTCATGAAGTAGGGAAGGATTCACTAATCCACTATGTCATTCGTTATTCAGCTGGTAAGCGAGCTATAGCTACTACACTTTTCCAAGCAATTACGTGCACATTGTGCTGCGAAGACTCGTCGACAGGCGGACCCCGAAAGTGATAGCCCATATCATTAGCAGCAGTAACATTTCAGAATTCGCGGATGCCACTTAATAATACAAGTCTAATTATCGGTGGTGGTACTGTGGGGCAAGTGCGTTCTCATGCTTTTGGTCAATGACCGGTTTCGCAGGAGCGTTTGTATTCTAAGCGCTATCGCTTATGTGTTATGATGAAACCTCGTGCTAGCGGCACTTGCTTACCGACAGAGTCGTAAATGCGGTCCCGTTTCGTCTCTTTCGTGGTTGTGCTGTTCGCGCTGTTTTAAATACGATAGTCTTTCTTGGGGGTCTTCGACGCAAAAATTTTGGTCTGTCCGTCTGTGCACCTTTAACAGTACCGGGCACATTAAACGGCACCAGCGGATACCCTAAACGGCCGACCCATCCGCAGTGCCCACCAAGCTTGCTCAAGCTTCAGCGTTCATACTTGTGCGATTGTCAATTAAAAAGCAATTATCGCGCATACTTGAGGAACCATAACAACACGTATATATTATGTATGTGCGTCTTTTACTAGAAAATGCACACATAAGTTATTCTAAGAACCACTGCGTTTATCACGTGGCGCTGAACATGCCACGCTTGCACGAAAATGAAAGTGTTTCCAACGTTTTCCCAAGACGACGCGGTGGTGGCCCCTACCCGTCACCTTGCGTTCTACACCTTATCACCTCTGAGACGGACGCGCACGCCCGTCTCAAAGCCGCACGTTTTGTTTTCCAAGATAACTGCCAGATGGCGCTCATGTCTTACGTCTGACGTGACTTGGTGCGCTCGTTCGCCTCCACTGCACGCTCGAGGCACTCTAACGCAGCGCCTCCAGAATACCATTCACTGATTTTCTTGAGCAGAACATCAAATAAACGTTTTGTTAACTCTCTCCAGACGCAAGACTATCGCCTTCCGACGACATTTTCAGATTAAAATGCAGATACGGGGCCAATTTTTTTTAGATGAATCCTTGTCAACTCGCCCAATTGTCTGTTTCTAGGCTATACCGCTTCGATATCGAGGATGGGTCATATAGGGGGCAGACATGTGGTGAATGCAGCGACACGTTATTGAATGGGTGCCAGCAGAGATGTGCCACGAAAGGTTTGGATTCAATTTCACCACCGCTGATTGAGTTCGTCCTTATCGATAACTGAGTTTCTGTTTCTGAACGCAAGTTATTACGAATATTGTCTCTCCCTCACCACCTGGAAAAGACTCTTCACACTGTCTCTCATTCACGAACAGTCAGTCTACAACGATTTTTTTAAACGGCGTATTTTCACGTGTTATCTGTGTGTGTGCGCACACATGTCATCGCCACATGTGGCCTGCCTGCGCCACTTCGATCTATCGCCAATGTTCTTCGTTATATTACTGTCACTCGGCTGCACGTAAATGCAGGCTATACACTTATCAATGAACGTTCTTTTTGTTGTGCTGAGACTACATTGATGCTTTGCATGCTGGTTTCGCTTCGCCGTGGTGGTCAAGTGGCTAAGGTACTCGGCTGCTTGACCCGCAGGTCGCGGGATCGAATCCCGGCTGAGGCGGCTGCATTTCCGATGCAGGTGGAAATGTTGTAGGCCCGTGTGCTCAGATTTAAGTGCATGTTAAAGGACCCCAGGTGGTCGAAATTTCCGGAGTCCTCCACTACGGCGTCTCTCATAATCATATGGTGGTTTTGGGACGTTAAACCGCACTTATGTAAATAAATAAATAAATAAACAAACAAATAAATAAATAAATAAATAAATAAATGAATGATGATCTGGTGCACGCCATGACTTTGGTACACCAATGAATGCGTGCATTGGAATGTATAAAAACTCATAAAATCCTACGCATTCGCCTTAGACGATTCAAAGGCAATAGTCACCTCCGGCCCTTTTTCTCCCAAGTCGATATAACGTCTTTATAAGGCTAACGATTCATGAAGCCGTACTGGCGACAACGCAAGGCGATTGTGTTTGCCCTATTTGAAAACTGTCCTCTGAATTGGCAGCCGCTGAAAGGCAATTTCTTTCATCGCCTATCCGATGGTGAGTTTGTGTCCGCAACGAGTTGTTCCAGTAGTAAGCGCGGTGTATAGAAGGAATTCTTGAGGGTTTATATCCTAGGCGATTCGCCGGTGAAAGGAAAAAAAATGTTTTAGGTAAGAAAGTTGGAGAAAATGAGAAAGTAAACATAACAACGCACGAATTCACGAGAAGTCCCAATAACGTTCATTATTTGTGTTACGGACGTACGTGGGACGTCCCTTCCTCCCACCTGACCCGCTGGTGGAGGTAAGTCAAGTAGTGTGCCCCTGACCTTCGATTGCTTTCTGTAACGATTCTCCCAGTTACTGTTGTTCTATAAGGGAACGGCAGTTCACTGATCTACAATGTGATATACGCAGCGCGTGACCCATTGTGCTAACGCAGACGCGCGGAAAAGAATTTTTTTCACCGCCGACGCTGGTGTCACCCATGTAGTGCTGTTAATGCATGCAATTATTTCACTTTGTTAACGCAACACAAATCCACAGCCGGCACAACGTAGTTTTGTCACTGTTATGATGGCGCAGGTGGTCACGATTCCGCGCGTGTTGCTATCGCGCGTCCACTACATAGACTAATAATTGCTTGCTTCCAAAATTCAGTAAATTTGGTGCGAAAGTCTTGAGTGAAATTTTGTCAATAATTTATTTTTCTTATGTTAAGCATTCGATAACAATATTTGTGACTCTAGAGCACTCAACAAATATTTCGGAGCAAAATAATTAAGAGTTATTTTACAACGACCCTCTCCTCAATTCGTTTTACTAACGGCTCTACTAAGGTCCCTAAGCGACCATATTTGGCATGTTTGCTGGTGACGGAGAGATGCAAATGCACCAGAAACTTGGTGACGGACAGATGCGATTACCAAGTGTTTACCAACTGTATACATACTGAAGTTCGCAACCTTTACATGTACATGATCGCATCTGTATGTTACCACGTTTAGAGTGTGTTAAGGGAGGACGCTGCTCTTGAATAGCGAGAAATGGGGGAAAAACAAGTTTTTGAAAATCAAGATTTCAGTTTCTGGAGACTTTTTCTATATAATTCCAAAATATCTACGCTGATAACCGCGTATAATTACTTGAAAAAAATTGTTGCGCCCTCCTATAGGTGGCAAAAGTTATTGTGGAAATCGCGGAAAAACAGCGATCTTCAGAAAGTTGTAGCCGGCTTTTTGTGCTTGGGAAGAGAATTTTTGCGTATTCAAATTTCCCGCTTCACCTGCCTGCTGTATTCAGAAAGAACCGTACAAAAAGCTAATACTTGAGGGACGTTATGAGACCTCCTATTGGCCGCGTCCGCCATGTTGCTCCAGCTCGCCTTGCTATTGGTCCGGTGCTCGCACCGAGATATAGTTGTGTGCTGCTTGTGCGCCGTGATATCACGGCTGTCGAAAACTACGGCAGGGTTCTGTTTGGTGTCGCAGAAATCGGTTACCAGACTTGGGGGTATTTACCTCTGCTCTTCCAGCTTTCCCGTATGGTTCCTGTGTAATCCGCTGTGCCTGTGTGGTCTGTTGTCATTGGCTGTTTTACTTAACGGCCCCTGAGTGTTGCATAAGACGGAGGGCCGCGTTTTCGTTGTACGTTCCGTTCTGCAAATAACAGATCAGACTCGATCGTGCCTCGCAAGTAGCGAACTCACGCGTTCGCACTCGATGGACTCTAAAAAGTATAAAAATCAAGGCATATTATCTGCGAGGTGAATGATGAGTGGGCCGAAGCGGATGAACGGATGGACGCACGGAATGAGGCACGGACGGACGCACAGACGGACACTTCGCCCTGCTCATCATCATTCACTCCGTGGATATGCTTGACACCGTTTTTATTGACATGCAACGCAACTGGCGACTATAACGACACGGGACATACGACCCACGGCGTAAGGGGTTTCGCCCCTAAAACTCCCGCGCGACGACAGGTTTACTGGGGGAACTGAACGGCGTTGCAGGGGTCCTGACACTGCGTGGGCAGTGTTCCGATACATCGCACTCATTGTCTCCGAGGTGTGCATTGCCTCCGTAGTTGTGCATGCCGTGTCGATTACGCACAGCGACGCGTTCGGAGCTGGATTTGACTCATTTGCGTCGCAAAAAAGCTGTGCCCTTGTAACTAGGGCACCAGTAATCCACGTTACGCTTCTTTCTTATGTTGTCATTTCTTACAAACGTGTCCTTACTCCTACAAACGTATCTATCTATCTATCTATCTATCTATCTATCTATCTATCTATCTATCTATCTATCTATCTATCTATCTATCTATCTATCTATCTATCTATCTATCTATCTATCTATCTATCTATCTATCTATCTATCTATCTATCTATCTATCTATCTATCTATCTATCTATCTATCTATCTATCTATCTATCTATCTATCTATCTATCTATCTATCTATCTATCTATCTATCTATCTATCTATCTATCTATCTATCTATCTATCTATCTATCTATCTATCTATCTATCTATCTATCTATCTATCTATCTATCTATCTATCTATCTATCTATCTATCTGTCCCTCTGTCTGTCCCTCTGTCTGTCCCTCTGTCTGTCCGTCCGTCCGTCCGTCCGTCCGTCCGCTTGCTTTTCTTTCTTTCTTTCTTTCTTTCTTAAACTTGGCGTGAAACAAAGTTAGTATGCCCCCCCCCCCTCCCTCGCGGTGGTCTAGTGGCTAAGGTACTCGGCTGCTGACCCGCAAGTCGCGGGATCGAATCCCGACTGTGCGGCAGCATTTTCGATGGAGGTGAAAATGCTGTAGTCCCGTGTACTGAAATTTGTGTGCACGTTAAAAAACCTCAGGTGGTCGAAATAGTCTGAGCCCTCCACTACGGCGCCTCTCGTAAATATGGTGGTTTTGGGACCTTATATACCCACATATCAATCAATGAAAATTAGTATGGGAAGGTAAGGTGGTTGGACAAATATGACGTGCTGGTCAAGACGTGAATAATGTCACAATCTCTTCGCGTACGTCGTCAATTACTTTCCTCCAGACAGTGGCACATACCCGCAGACGGGTATATGCCACTGGTATGCGGGTATGTGCCACAGGTGATTAACACTTAGTATTTACGCAGGAATGGCGAGAATACACTTGGGTAATTGTATAGTCTTAGCGTTGAGAAAGAACAGACATCGGCGGCGCTGTCCCGAGGAATGCAAAGAATAAATGACAGGGTCCCAACTGGAATCGAACCGAAACATTCTGCGTAGCAATCAAGCATTTTACGACAAAGCTACGCCAGGTCTCAGAACTACTTTTCAAATAAACCCTGATGTTCATGAAACGTCAATCGGGGTTGCAGTTCCATATTAAACGAATAATAGCGTGACAAAGACGGGGACGGGAAAGAAAAGACAAACTAGTGCTGCAGTTAGTTTTTTTTTCTTTCCCGTCCCTGTTTTTGTTGCGCTATTATTCGTTTAAGATGGAAGTGTACCAGTTCGCCCCTTCTGATGTGGTTGCAGTGCTGAGGCTTTACAATTTCATGAACATTACGTATGTATACTCCTATGATAGAGCCGCCACGTCGAGTTAACGTGAATTATATATAGTTAGGTGCCATCCGCTGAAGTTGATTCATGTAGCAGTGTTCAGGGCTTCCGTCCTCGCAAACATCGTTGATTCATATGAGCTTGTCGCTTCTGGTGCTGCTAATACTAATGTTACTGTTGGCATCGTTGCGCAAGTGCAATGAAGTGATTATATAAACAGATGTGACTGTTCAACATATGTCTGTGCGTGCAACATGTGTGCATAATTAAGCGTAGTTACGTAACGTGTCGCTCAATAAAAGAATGACAATATGGTCACCTTTCCTCTGCATGCTTCGGATAACGTCGATTCTGAAGGTACGTGGGTAGTACCGAATTTCTTTTATTAAAGGTTATCGTAATCACCTTTTTTTGAAGAGTGTAAATGTTTGTTTCGTATAAAATGTTGTGAAACTCAAGAGACGTTTTGAAAATCGCTGCATCATTGTTCGAAAACTATTCAAATAGTTTAGATTCGTAGTATTGGATTCGGTTCAGATATTAAAGATTCACGCGTCCTTCATACCCACCACGGTGGTTTAGTGGTTATTGGTACCGACCGTTGACCAGCAGGTCGCGGGATCGAATCCCGTCAGTGGCGGCTGCATTTTCGGTGGAGGTGAGAATGATAGAGGCCATGTACTTAGATTTAGGTGCACGTTAAAGTACCCCAAGGGGTCGAAATTTCCGTTGCCGTCCACTACGGCGTCTCTCATAATCATATCGTGGTTCGGGGACGTTAAACTTCAACATTTTGTTATCATTATGTACGCCTAGAGCCCGGCGGGAGTGCGCGAAACACTGCGTCGTGCCGCTTCGCAGCAGGCCGTTTCTAATTGCTGCGCTGCGTTCTGTCGTCACGGCATTCTGCGAAGTGCAGTCACCCGTGTGTTGGCGACGAGGGACATGGTTCTTTGACTGTGACGTCGGCGATACTTGATTGATCAGCCCGCTTTCATTACAACAGGCGGTGTGACTTCAAGCACAGCTGTGCGCTCGCGCCGACGTGGTCGCTGTGGTTGAGGCACTGAACGATGACGCGCGCTGGGGCGCGTTGAGGCGTGCAATCAGGGAAATACAAGTGGTATTCACTGAAGGTTTGACTGTCGTCGTTGATACAGCACAGAGACATACAGCAAGTTTCATAAAATTTCGCTCTTGGTCGACATTCGGAAAAGACGGCTGCGCGCTAATGGTGCCAAGTTTTGAGAAAGTACGGAACTGAGCGGTCTGCCTCGTTACTTTTTGTCTCTATATTTTTTTCTTTTTCCTTTTCTCTTTGTCTCTCTTCTTTCTATCTCTTATCGTCGGTTAATTCCTGTTCATTTATTGCTCTCCCTCTCTACACTTTCTCTTCCTTCTATTTCTCGCTAATATTCTCTACCTCTTTCTCTCTTTTTTTCTGTCTTGGATTCTCTTCTTTCTCCTTTTCTTTGTTTGTTTCTCGTTCTTTCTATCTGTCTTTCTTTTGCTCTCTTACTTTCGTACTGTTTTTCTCACTCTCTCCGTACTCGTTCTCTCGCCCATCGGAGTTAGTGTATCCCACCCCGGACCAATCGGCGCACGTGTTCTGGGAGCGAAGCGGAGGGCGAAGAAGAGAATCGAAAGAGAGCATGGAGACTCATCATGAAGATAGTTTCTGTTGGCGACTGACGGAGTTTCTCTGTCTTTAAGCAGGTCCGCTGCTGAAAAGTTATTCTGCTATTACTGAAATGACATAAATTCATGTGTTCACTTTTTTGCACGGAGTGCTGAAAGGAAACATTCGTCTTGATTTTTTTTTCAAATAATTGATCTATGACGATGAAATTAACGACAGTACATTGCAGAAATAATAGTTCATCGGTGAAAGTTTGTTTAGGGCTTTACTCTGTAGTGTACATTTATTTATGCAACGTATGGAAGGGGTGGCGGTCAACCGTGTCGTTGCCAGCGTCGTTCCGTGTTTTTTTCTCGTGTCTCTACTAATGTTTAGCAAACAAGCGCAAATTTTTGTACTATTTATTAGCATTATTATTTCGTATAGCGCGTGAATGAATGCGCTGAGCCAGCTCACACTGAATTTCATGGCGTGTCACGCGTTTGGAGATAAGAACTGAAGTTGCGCTTGGTTTCTCTATATAAGTCTCCTGTTATAAGGAGACTTATATAAGACCCCATTACGTTAGACCCCACCTATCTATCAATCATAATACGCCTTGTTATCGTTGCTACAAACTCTTTACTGACGAATGTTTTGAAGTCTTCATGAGCTCACTTGCAGCTGTTTAAAAGCCTATTTGTTCGGTGATCTCGCTTGTTTCGCTGCACTTTCAGAATGCGACGAATTTTCGGCTCTCCACGAGCAGATGCCTATACTGATGTGTTCAAACTAAGTTCCATGTTTTTTAACCAATATTCAGCAATTCGCGTATGCCAACTCACACTCTTCACCCATGCAGACATAAGTAGCGTAAGAAAAAAAAAAAACAACGGACAAGATGAAGACAACAACCATAATGCACTGTGCAAAAAACAGCCGGAAACGCGAAGTAGAGAAGGACAGAGAAGCGCAGTCTGTTCTTTTTCTCTACTTCGTGTATCCGTCCATTTTTCGCGCAGTACATTATATGGATCAGTACCGACTTGCGCAAATAGCCATTCTTCTGAAGACAAGAAAGTGGACACGAGGCTAAACTTCAACTGAGCATTTACTCGCAGGAAAGGCTTAAACAAAAAGCTGCGCATGAGACTGCGCAAGAGGAAAAAAAAAAGGTCGCCCAAGAACTTCTCCGAACGAATGCCACAAATCCTTTCAACTCTTTACATGCCTACACAACTTAATTATATATGAGTAGGTTGTGTAGGCACGTAAAGAGTTGTGTAGGCATGTAAATGCATGTTTCGTTGGACGTGGTATGCCAAGTCCAACTAAACGGTTCTGTGCGCAGATTACTTTACCAGTGTGTGGACTTGGTGTGACACTGAACTCATGCAAAGTACCCGCATCCATACAACCCGCGCTCTCAGGTGTACCACGAGGTACCACAATGTACCTCCGCCTATTGTTAATGTACATTATTGGCCCCGCCGCGGTGGTCTAGTGGCTAAGGTACTCGGCTGCTGACCCGCAGGGCGCGGGTTCGAATCCCGGCTGCGGCGGCTGCATTTCCGATGGAGGCGGAAATGTTGTAGGCCCGTGTGCTCAGATTTGGGTGCTCGTTAAAGAACCCCAGGTGGTCTAAATTTCCGGAGCCCTCCACTACGGCGTCTCTCATAATCATATAGTGGTTTTGAGACGTTAAACCCCACATATCAATCATTTAATGTACATTATTGACCTACATTCAATTTTTTTTTCATCATGTCCAAATTATAGAGTTATCAAATCAAACTACGGAGCAACCAGCCACGAACCCAACGTACCCCAGCGCCCCCAAGCCTCTTTAATTTATAATGCATTCACCCCTCCGTTTACTCCAGCCGTTGTAAACACTACCAAATAGTGGACGTAGATCCTTATCATATCCTTCAGGGCTGTCCCAAATTACATCAACTGCGTAATCCTCAGTTAGCGCAAATCAATACCGCTCAGTAGTGGGAGACCACGCTGCTCAGCTGCAGCCTGGAAACGCAAGTGTGGGTCTCGGAGTGAGCAGAGGCAGGAATAAAGGTCTCCTGGCTGTCTGACTAACAGTAAACTCCCGCACGCTGAATATCAGCTGCATGGATGTGGCGCCAAGTAAATGTTTCTCATCCTTCTTCGGATTTGTGGTATGCTTCACAGCATAGCGTTTAGGCATTGCTGCCAAGCTGGCTTTCAAAATTGGCTATGTCGCGGGAGCATTGATAGTTTTTGTTAAAGCATGGAGCTTCAGTAAAAAGGCTGGGACTTCTAAAAGAGTCATTGTCAGAAACTTCAAACGTTCTCATTTGTTTGCTCTGTGGGATTTGTGGTGATCTTGTGAAGCATCAGAATTTTCAAAGATGTCCAAAAAATCGGCATCTTTGACATCCTTGTCACCAATAGTCACTGCTTTTATCGCATTCGATGCGTTAGTTTTCTCACAACAGCCAGCTATCCCTCTATTTCGCTTTTTACAACGAAAGCTGTTATGATATCACAACAAAGGTGCTGTAGTTGTCCTTATCCGCCGCCGGTGTTCGTAGCTGCTATTGCACGGAATAAATAAATAACTAAATAAATAAATAAATAAATAAATAAATAAATAAATAAATAAATAAATAAATAAATAAATAAATAAATAAATAAATAAATAAAAGCAGATTTCACGTACAGTGGGAATCGATATGCGAAGCATGAATGAGAAATGTTGATATGTCACTTTAAAATCAGCACAACGTTAAGCGATGGAGGTAAATGATGCCGTATATGACTTCCGTGTCATGATTATCATATTTGAATGTGTCGTTTACCTTCGTCAACTATTCAAGTCACGTGATACCAAATTTAGTATATGTGGAGCTAGCGAAACGGCCGCGAGCGCGCTATGAGCGTGGTACGTTGTCATGTTTTATATGACACACATCTCATGTTGTGGGGTCTCGGCGAGGCGAACGAGCGCCTCGCCCCACGCCCTTGGAGTGAACGGACACAGCAGACGTGGTCGGTACAAAGCACACAACATACATACATTTATTAACGAATTTAAACGACGATATCGCCCGCCGAATGCTACATCAATTTTAATTAACACGCTACCATACAAACAACATAACGCAGTGACACACTAAACACGCAATAACATGATAAACGCACACTAACACACCCAACACCCTGAGAATGAAAATTGCGAGTAATTGTATTATATAAATGATATAGATAGCCGAATCGAACTCCCGATGCCGAGATGTTTGCAGCGGCTGCACTAGTACGAGTCGTCGCACGAGTTGTCAAGTCTCGGCCACCGTTCCGCACCTTTGCCCCTGTTTACGTACACTTCCCGTACAAGCTGAGCCTGCGGAGGGTTAGCACGCGCAGCAGGTCTTCCAGTTGAAATGGATTCATCACAGTCGCCTGCCGATGTCCACGTCATCCGACGCGGTGTGAACATCGCTGGCGAATCGTTGATCCCTTGCGAAGCTGCTTCGATGGTTGGCAACTGCGGACGTGCTTGCTTCGCAGGCAGTGTCCATCTTCCGAAGTCTTGCTGCTTCGCATTGATACTTGGTCTTCTCAGTGCCACCGCTCGTTGTCGCTGAAAGTGCCCGCGTCTCCAGCGTCGCGTTTCGGGGAAGGTCGCACCGACGCTCGTCTCTCGCAGCTCTTGGCGGCGTCTTGAGAAGAGCGACGTATAGCAGGGTAGGCAACGGAGACTACAGCCCGACGGATAGAGGGACATCGTCATCTCCCGCTTCCTCCTCCGTTCGGTATCAGCGGCAGTTGACGTGTCCTGATTCCGACCAGCCCAGTCTCTCGTCGAACAGCTTCGGGAGTGCTCGTTCTGTCTGCTGGATTGTGATCGCAGACGTGGAACGATTTGAGCGCAAGCAGAACGTGCAGCTTCTTGCACGTGAGTGCCGCGAGTCACGTGGTCGGTCGGCAGCCTCTTGAATATATCAGCTCACTACGGTGGACGGGTGATAGTAGGAGTAAAAGAAACACTCAAGATAAATTTCAGAAGCTAAGAAATAAAATTAAGATGGTCTTTCACACTATTGCTACTGCTGACTCGAAGGGGAAAGCCTCACTGGCGATACAACGAAAGAGCACTAAAGAAGCCCGTAAAACATTTTAGTGTTGAAAACAAAGACAATTTCCCTTGAAAAAATTAGGACACCTGAGCTTCACCATCACTAATGACCCTTTATCCCGACAGGTACAATGCACACAGCGGCGAGAGCCAAAAGCGAATTTCGTTACTTTGCAGTCGATGCGACAGCGCGAGGGCTTGTGCGCGTATACTTCCCTAAATTTTGTTTGTTTGTTTGTTTCTTCTATCCTGTCGCAACCCACCATGGGGGATCGGCCATGAATCGAACGGTGCCTCGCTAATTAAAAGGGAATGTTCATAATTTCGAAATGTTAAATTTTTAATGAGTATGCTTGATTTTGATAACTTTTTTTAAATCGGTGAACTTAACATTCAGTTCTTTTTGTCTCCCGAAAGAAATCGCAAGCGGCTTCGCAAACACTCCTGTGGCTAAAACCCAGCTCGGTAGCCCCAAACAAAAGAAGAACCGGAAGGGATAAATTTAATATCAACCTCTGAAGCGGTTTGTCCAGAAGTCTTTTCCTCTGATTGGTGAATAATCTGCACTTTAGAAAGAAATGATCAAGAGATTCACACTCATTGCAATGAAGGCATAAAGGTGACTGTACCAGACCAGACCTGTGTAGGTAAAAAATTCAGGGGGGGGGGGGGGGACTCGACATCGCATTTTGGTAACTGCGATCTCGGTCCTTCTGGAGGAACACGATCGATTATTCCAACAATAACTGAAATGAGGGAACTCAGAAACTGACAACGCAGACCTTGCGAAGTTGTCCGATACGGCACATTTTTCAAAACGCGCCGCAGTTACAAACGCCAACGTCGGCAAAATACACATTATCGGACCATTACATCATAAAAGTGCGAGTGGATCCGCTTGTTCATTTAGAGGTATACCTTTGTATCCTGGTGCCCACACCAAGCGAATAATACGTATATGTCTTGGAATGAGGGAATAAAATAAAGAAATCGAAAATTTTGATGCAGGTAATGAGGAACAGACGGATAGGCTGTCTGTCAGAATGACGGATTCTGATAATGATAGCGGTAATTTACGTAGAGTTAATATAATGGCAAGTAATTCTGCGTGATAAATAGGAGCAAAGTCAGGTAATCGAATTGAAAAAAGACCAATCCAAAGATAATGATGCAATTCCCACCCCTGCTTTTTCTTCACAAACAAAAGCGTCAGTTGCTATCACTGCAGCCGTTTCTAATCTAGATAAATGGTCCTTCAAAATGCAATTTAAGTATCTACTGGGTAAATGTTTGCAATTCTTTGGAAATATGTCATCACATTATGTTCGACTTGTTTGTACAGGTGTGCTTATGATTAGTAATTCACGGAGCTGCACTTGTAATGTTTGCAATTGTGTCTGTGCGAAAGTGACTTGGGGACATCGTAATATTTGTCACTGATGGTCGAAAAATTGCGTCAGATGATTAGGAAAAATATATTGTGATCTCCTCAATGGCGATGCATAGAGTTTTAGAAATGTACGCACGATTAAGATGTTAAACAGAGTATAAAGAGAAGGCAGGCGTGTTTCTTTGTATGAAATAGTATCTGATACAAGTTTTCCAAGTCCAAGACATAATCCTAATGATTCGCGTTTTAAAAGAACCAGTGGTCGTAGTTTGTATGCAAGTGTACCAGAAAACAAGACGCAACCGAACTCAAATATCGGGCGAATATAAATGCAGTAAATCATGATGAGAACATCACGGTGTAAGCCTGAACGTTTGTTGCTGAGTCTGCGAAGCATCCCCAGCGCACGTATTCCTTCGGCAGCCATATTTTCTATATGTGGACTCCAATCAAGTTTTTCAGTATAAGTGATCCCTACATTCTTAACAGATTCTACCTGCGGGATAACGTCTTGCCGGTAATACAAAGCGATATAGACCGTAACACTCAGAGAAAAAACTTCCATCGCACTATTTTTGACATTCAGTGATAAGTTTATTTTTTCTAACCACGTTTCTGGAGCGTTCATATACGTCTGCAGACTTCGATAAAATGAATGTGCACCTGCAGCTGCAGAAAAAAAAAAAGACACGATATCATCGGCATACACATACACTTGCACGTCCATCTGTATAAAAATAGTGCATTGTAAAATATTAAATAATAGTGGTGATAACACTGATCCTTTTGGGAGACTTCTAGTTTGTGCCTTAAAGACGACAAACCAGATTGAGAACAGTAAAATTCTGTGTCATTTAAGAAGTAATCCACCCATGCTAATAAGTATCATGGTAGACCTGCGTTTTTAAGAGAATTTATTAGTTTTGAATGTTCCACGCTGTCATAAGCTTTTGTATTGTCCATGGTTACTTATGTGGCATATTGTTTCTTATAACGAGCAAGTTGTATTCTACTTACTAAATCGACATGGGCACACCAAATTGAGCAACCACGTCTGAAGCCAATTTGGCATGGGCTCAAGACCATGTTTTCATTCAACCAATTATCTATCCTAATGTGTAAGATCCTTTCAAATAGCTTTACCAGATTAAATGTAGGTGCTATAGGCCTGGTGTTATCTAACGTAAACCCAGCACCTTGTTTTTAAGTAAAGGAATCACCTTAGCAGTTTTCCAATCAGGTGGAATCCATGAGTTTCTGATAGAGTGGTTAACCAATGCCAGGAGGTCCTGGGTTAGAAGCTTATGGATGGTTTTTATTGTCGAAGTGGTTATGCCGTCAGGACCTGGCGCAGTATTGGGCAAGATTCTTACTACTTGTTCTAACTCCAAAGCAGTGATCTCCTCAAAACTGTCGCTTATCTCGGAAGGTCGCGAATGGTTTAAGAAGCCAGACATAAAGCGACTTTCAAGTCCTTTGGCAATATCTTCGAGAAAACTAGACAGTTCACTTGGAGTAGAAACCACTGATTCAATGTCCTTGGGTGAAAGTGTGAGCTTTTTGGTTCTGAGGAAATTGAGGAGGGATTTCATGTTGCTAGGTTTTGACAGAAACTCCGAACGCTGCCTATCATAGCTGTCCTTCGCAGCGGCAACTGTTCTATTAAAAGTGGCAGCCGTATATTTATAATCTAAATATACACCAAAGGGAACTCTGGCGCTAGTGTCTATGGGAGCTGCAAGGCATAGCGTTTCAGCGAGAATGAGAATTATGGGTGTGACATGGATGTGCCTTGTCTTCGTACTTTACGTACGTTTCGGCTTCGTGTGGCTTGAAGCTGCTTTGTCACGAACGATTAATCGGCAAGCATTCGGCAGTTACTCTTCACCACCTTTATTTTTTAGGCTTACCACTTCAAATCGGGTTATGAAGTGAAGAACGGTTAGTTCTTTCCTTCGAAACAACAGCAAAACGCAGCAAAAACGAAGCCACGAGTGCGTTCGCCGCCCACAAGCACGAAGACTAGACAGATCCATGTCATACCCGTAATTTACATGATGGTTACTGACAGATGGCAATGCCAGAGTCCCCTCAAGTTGATTTTATGAATATATATATATATATATATATATATATAATATGCTTGTGGGTTCCTTAGCACCCATTGCCTCAGAGATGGTACGCTTACAGGTTTCTGAGGCCGCAAGCCGCCAAAAATAATTCGGGATGGCGCCGTCGGAGAATTCCGATGCGCATGCGCGGAACGCGTCCGTACCGTTCACGTCGCCTTCTCAATCGCACCTCCTCTCGGTTGGCACGTACCTCGACCGTCCCTTGAGGAAAGGAATGTTGGCCGTTTGAAATTCGCCTGCAACGCGTTTTTTCTACAAGTGCAATCGAAACGTACCCGTTATGCGGCCGTAAGGCCATAAGCGCGGCTGCACACTATGTTGACGCTGTTGCTTATGATGATTAATTATTCCCGAGTGCTTTCTAATGGATGGGCCTTCAAACCGCCCAGTCGCTGCATGATTGACATGGTGTGACGCCTGGTGTAATTCTGTTTTTCTGCCGCGCAATACTACGTGTGTGAACGAGGCTCGTCTTACGTAAAGTTTGTGTATGGATTTTTGTAATCGTTCTACTGTGCCCCGTATTTCTAATGGGTATGTGAGCATTCTTATGCGTGAAGAAAGGGAAAGAAAAAAAAATTTCAAGCACCGGCGTTTTCTATCAGCCACGCAGGTGGTCTGCGTTCGTTTTTCAGTCGAACTCAAGATTTGCATTACTTCTTTCGATCTATGTTGAACGTTCACTCACACAAAAAAAAAATGATGCCGGTGCCTACACAGGAGTTTCTGCGATAGGAACTCGCTAAAGCTATCGCATTGAAATTATGCGTGGGTTCTTAGGCGTTCTTAGGCGAAGCTGGACTTGAGTCATTTTATATGGTAAAGAATATGGAGTGCTTCATATTGCCGTTGCTTGTAGCTCACCTAAGTGTGCTTTGGCTTTTTGAGACAAGCTCCCGATGATTGCTCAACGCGCATGGCAGTAAGAGTAACTCTGCTTTGGCGATAACCTCAGTTATTCATATTTCTATTTCATTAGAATGAGCT
Organism: Rhipicephalus microplus; assembly: GCF_043290135.1. Lineage (NCBI taxonomy): Eukaryota > Metazoa > Arthropoda > Arachnida > Ixodida > Ixodidae > Rhipicephalus > Rhipicephalus microplus. The sequence continues at coordinate 91,554,505 of NC_134701.1, forward strand.
GTAGCTGACTGCCAGGCTATCGTCATTATCATCAGCATAATAATGTTCACTACCGGAGAGAGGCGTCTGCTAACGATCTCCAGTTTATACACTACAGCGTGAGATGATTTGGCTGTGCACCTAAATTTATTTTTAAAATTTCGTCATCTCACTTAACATCTCCTCTCCTTGGCTGCGTTTCCAAATTTTCGACACCCATCCCGTCGCTGTAGCTGATATTCGGTTATCTGTCTGAGGTTAGAAAGCTGCGGTTTAGAGAACTGAATTCGGGAAATAACACCCGTAGCAATATCTCTTAGGTTGACAGTTATATGCACAGACATATGTACTGACAGGCGTAGGCTAGATAAGCTACGATGTGTGGTGAATAAGAAGGTTGCCATTGGTTTGAAATCAAATCAAATCAAGTTTTATTATTTCATAATAAGATGTACAAAAAAGGATATACTGAAGGAGGTCCCGTAGTATACACTAAAATGGGACCTCCTATGAAATGTAAACATGAGTATTCGATTGTGCTGGTTTGAGAAGGCTAGCAGAGAATAACCACGCAATTGAATATGGAGACGGGCGTGTCTCCATATTTGGTCCCGCCCTTATTAACGGTCATGTGCCGCTCTTAAGAGGACGGGTGAATAAGCTAGTCGTATCGGCGTCTTTCTAATAAAGTGAACTGTGAGGGACCCCCAGAGAAAAAGAATATTTTCTCTTTACCATTTTACAGCACGAAAAGCATGCACCCTCGCCTAGAGAGGTCGACTGGTGAACGAAAAAAATGCACGAATAAAAAATGCTTGTGGCGACGCTGCCGTCACAACATTGCGCTTACTCTGTGACGTCACACACTCATGATACCGTTTGTTAGGGTCTAGACGTCACTTAAATGATAAGAATTAGACTACATTGAGTTTAAAGACGGTGAAAGACATATTATAGCAAGTTTGAAGAGCATTTGTTGATCAAATGAGGCCAAAATGCGGAAAAAGTACCTTCCGATCTTATAGACGTAACTCGCAACATTCATTTGCTGAAGATATTGCGCGGAATTTTTAAATGGGACATTGATTTTCTCCTGTATCAATGAACGTGTGACGTTGGTATATTAAGGACAGCGTGTTACAGAAAGAACAAATTAACGGTGCAAGTTTATTTAGGCTTTTACTCATGTGTTTCATCAACGCTGAAGTGTGCTCTGAACTGCTACTCTACACAGGGAAAATAGAAATGGCGAAAAAGAGTGATGAAGTGCCATGACAAGGATGATAAGAGGTGATGCGTATCTACATTAGCCAAGTTGCACTACAATTTCCCAGGAACTCGGGGTCCATGTAGTCTAGGGCTTTTTAGAAAATTCGGAACAGACCTTGCAGCTGTTTTTGACACTGCCTGATGGTACATTATGCACAGTTATATAAGCAAGGTCTAGCTGTTTTGACCTGTGCTGGAAATGGCTTGCCGATTAATTGTTTGACGATCTTACTTGCACGGGCAGCTTTTCAAAACTATATAAATCCGTTGGAAGCGAAAATGCTGGAGGACCGTGTACTTTACCTTGTGTTTATGGTTGACATTAAACAACACCAGGTGGTCAGAATTACCGTATAGCCCGAAACTATGGTGCCCTTTTAAATCACATCGTGGTTTTGGCACGTTAAGCACCGATATTAAGAATAATTAAATCATTTTATGTGATATATTGGTGTCAGAGTATTTTTGGATCGTGTTTCATTTCCGGCTCTCCGCCAGCTGTTTCAGAATACAAAGATTAGTTATCTCCCGTTTCGGGAAACAATTTGAAGGTAAAAAAACGTACACCCGAAATGGCAAGGAAACATTTACTGCATGAGTGCGTAAATTAAATAAAAAAATGAATGCGGATAGTCGTCTCCCACGTCGCAGATATATCGGTAGTCGCCAAACGAGAATGAATTCTCGTGAAATGATGTAAATTCTTGACGCTGGTCAAGATGCCTGTTTAAGCCCCCGTACACAACCAGCACATGCTGAGCCTGTGAAAAGAACAGTGCTTCTAGCAGGTCGTGCTCGTGGAAGGGCCTTTCTCTTGTAGTACTTCTAGCGGTCGCCTCACGATGCCCACGTCATCCGAGTCGATGTGAACCTCGCCGAAGACTTGACCATTTGCTGCGGGGCTACTGTGGTGGTCGATAAAAATTACATGTTTCTGTTATCTTACCCAAGTTCGAATATCTGAATATATATGTCAGTACAATGCCTAACCTTCCTTACTATATCCGCAATGTTTAGAACCTTGTATCCTGGTTCAATGCCTTGTTCTATTGTTTTGCTACATGTGCTGTTGTTGCCTTGTGCTATCGTTTGGATACTGTGCCATTTTGTATCGCATCATTGGACCCTACTCTAGCCTTTGGCTATGGGTCCAAACAGTTTTTTACCTATCATGTTGGAATTGAAGATAAAGTGAAATGAAATGAAATGGTCGACAACAGTGGACGGGCTTGCTTCGCAGTCTTCATCTTCCATGGTGTTGTTGCTTCGCGTTGACGGCTGAGCTTCGTAGCTGTCGGTTCCGATCGAGAACCGATCGCTGTCGCTGGAGTTGTACGAACCTCCACGGTCGCGTTTCGGGGAACGTCGCAGCGACGTTCGTCTACCGACGCTGTTGACGGCATTTTGAGAGCGGGCCCAGGACTTGCCTTTAGGGAGCAGGGCAGACCATGGGGTCCGCTGCTTGTCGGGTCAAAGGACATCGCGGTTTTCCCTCCCGCTTGGCAGCAGCAGCAGCAGTTGATATGTCCCGATTCTGGTCAGGAAAGTCGGTGCTGGAACTGTTTCCGGAACGCTGGTTCTTGTAGCACGATTACGAATGCTCGCAGACGTGGAAGGACGTGCAGCTTGCTCGCGAGCGCTGTACCTGGCGTGCCACGTTATTGGTCAACTTTTCGGTATCGCTTGAATGTGCCTGTCCACAACAAGGGACTGACCATCAATCGGGAGCAGCAGTCGGTTGCAACCTATAAGAATAAATACGAGGCTCAATGGCGCGTCTCGCATTCATATGTTCAAGAGAGAGCCGTCGTAGGAGGTTTTTATTTTAACCTTAAGTGCTTTTTAGGTGGTAAAGTTAATTCTATGCATACTAAAAAGTAAAAGCTCGTCGTCCCAATATTTTTTTTGGCTTAGCGCTGATGTCGGAATCAGTGTACAAATTGCGCAGGATGTTCAAGTTCTAACGGAAAATGAGCGACACGAACACGAATATGGATAGGAAGAAGGAATAGGCGAGATGTGTCTGACGTCACGTAAACGAGGAGACTTGATTGATTGATATGGGGGGTTTAACGTCCCAAAACCACCATATGATTATGAGAGACGCCGTAGTGGAGAGCTCCGGAAATTTTGACCACCTGGGGTTCTTTAACGTGCACCCAAATCTGAGCCCACGGGCCTACAGCATTTCCGCCTCCATCGGAAATGCAGCCGCCGCAGCCGGGATTCTATCCCGTGACCTGCGGGTCAGCAGATGAGTACCTTAGCCACTAGACCACCGCGGCGGGGCAAACGAGGAGACGCCATTTGAATAGGCTTCTGTGGAAATTTCTGGATGAATGGAGGACAGCTGTTGGAGGAGCTCATTACAGCGAAAGCTGTTATGAGATCACAAGAAGGTCCCTTTTTGGCTTCGTAGTTGTCCGCCGCCGATGGAGTCCGTAACCAATATCTCCCTCGAAAAAAAAAAAAAGTCTTGGTTCGACTGGTGTTTGAACCTGGATCCTCCAAGTGACAACTTAGTATTATAATTAGCAACATAATTACCATGAACCTATTTCATTTTCACTGCAATGCGAGTGACTATCCCAATGATATGAAGTTTGCCTTGCCATATGCAAAGTCATCCCACTTCGTGCCGGCAAACTTCTTGATTTCATCACCCCGTCAAACACTTCGACATTCTCGGCAGCAGTTGTTGCGTCTTCGTACAGGTATATATTGTGTCGTTCTATAACCGAACCCTGGTTATGAGCGCATCGCATTGTGAGATCCACTTCTTGCTCTTGATGGCTTATATGTATTCATGTAGTGTGTCGGGTAATCTTATATCTTCAAATGTTACGCCTAATTGCCTGTCTCATCGGGTGCGTGGTAGCGCTTAGCTGTTCTATAACTTATGATGTGCGATTCTATGGTCGAATTCTTTTTCACGATGTTTAATATAGTAGCAGTGCTGAAAGACGTGCACAGAAGACAGGATACGACAGACGGGATGGTGGGACGCCGCCGGCGCCCGCTAATGCGGAAGACAGTAGAAACCAAAAAGCATGGAGTCTGCAATGTGCAAGTGTGTGTCCGCGGCGGGGCTGTAGCGGTCACGGCTCAGGGCTGCTTACGTGAAGGACACGAGCTCGATCCCGGTTGGGTGTTCGCATTTTGACGGAGGCGAATAGGCCGCTTTCGAACAGATTGCTTTCTGTAGTCACGTGAATAATCTCGTAATGTGACAAGAGACGCACTTTACTTTAGTAAAGCGAGATCGCAAACGGACCATAAGACGCAGCAAGGCTTACTCGAATCTAAAGGAAAAGAAACCGGGAACGGAGGCTGGCGTGTGAACCGCCTCTTGGGCTCTCTTTTTTGGCCTTGCTCCAAGAACGAACGAAGCGCTGGTAGCGGCCGCTTATAATAAATATTCTGGCGCTGACAACGTCAAGTGGGAGGCTGCTCGAATATATTGCAGTCACGCAATTACCCGCTTCAGTTGCGCTGGCGGCCAGAACGGATGCCTCGAGCGCAGTTTAGATACTGAGTGGCTCCCGTTTGAAACTCCTTTATCGCCGCTGAAAATAGGGCATAACAATAAAGGTAAGGTCGACTGGACAATGAAGTTTCTTTGTCACAAGCACGTTTTTATATTTGATGCTTGCGCCTGCTCACTATAAGTGACGAGTAATGCAGTCAGCCGGTGAGCATTTCGGATCGTACTCATTGGTCGGCGCGTTTCCTAATAAGCGTAATGAGTTGACGGATAAGTGAGTTTTCGGACATGTGGTTTGTAGGGCGATAGTCCAGGTGCAAACCGAGAAAACGACTGTTTCATTTACTTCGACCTTCCAGCGTAGTTAGACTCATGCAAGCGCCACTGAACTGCGTCAGCGCCGAAAACTATATTTTACATATTGCCCGCGATATGTCGTAATGTTCTACCGATAATGAATGCATGAAAAAAAAAATTCTCCCTATTTAAAAAGAAGGAGGAAATGGGGCAAACGGTGGAGGAAGGGCCCTCTGGAGGTAGTCGCCTGTCAAAATAGTGAGTTGCTGGGCCAGTTCGGCATCTTGTGTAAGTATTTCCAGCAATCTGGGACATCGACTTGTGCGGCAAAGCCTACCAAGTGCTAGGCGTAACGCTATGGGGAGCGTTCTTCAAAAAATTATTACTGAGCAATGCCTGATTTTTCGCTAATTGCACTTCAGGCACTTAATGCTGACAACGGCCTTATGCTGCACTACGCGATTAGTTTTAATTGTCTGGCTGCGTCCCCCCCCCCCCCCCCCCCCGAGGCACGTTTGTGTATTCATTGAAAATGCATGGGGTGATTTTCGAAAAGCTAATTGTAGCGCAACGATAAGTTATTTGCTAATTACACTCTAGTGGCACGTACGGTAGGACAACCTGTCTTTGTGGTTGCATTTTTGTGGGATTACTCAGGGTGGATTTTTTTTCCTGAAGATATTTCCCGAATCGATAGTGCAGGAAAGCAGCATTACAGGGGTTAAAGAATCGCCTGTCTGTAAATCGATGAGAAAGTGGACGTTGATCATGGTAAAACCTCAGCAAAGGTCTGCAGATGTGATGTACATTGTGATATACAGCTTGAAGGTCTGTACTCTACGTGTTGTGAAAAACGGTGAACTAAAAGCGATGTCCCGAATTGATGGGTATGGGAGCACAGAAGTGTTTCAGAATAAAGGGCGTTTCGCAGACAAGACGCCCAAGAGCGTATGGCCTGTCGTGTGCACTTTCTTCTGTTCTACTTCTGCGCAAAGTGTCCCTGCAGAATCCCTGCCCACACTTGAACGTCGGGCATCAGCCACCACGGTGGTCTAGTGATCATGGGGCTCGGCTACCGATCCGAAGGACGTGATGGAAGCCTTCGCTTCAACAACGATACGCTATCAAAATTTGTGTGGAGCATGAAAAGAGTGAAACAGAAACCTTTCAGATGCCTCAAGAGACCTTCACTGCATTTCAAGGCACATTTCGTGAGGTGGCGCATGGTGTTCAGAAGGGCCGGGTGGTGGTCGCCGCTGAGACCTGCTCTGAATGCTCAACGACGGTGACCGGAAACAACGAAAACGTGGATCGTGTGCGCGAAGCTTTGCGTTCCATTCGTCGACTGAACACAAGAAAACTTTGTATCGCAGGGAGAAGATGTCAACACTGCCTTTTACTGGTTGTGCTCAGTAGGTTTATATGCCGGGTCTTGCGCGTGTGGTTTGACATCAAGCACACGGTCGAACTCTGCCACGATCATTCCCTCTGCCTTCTTCGTTACCAACTTCATTACCCTTAGCAACACCGCGGCGGTCCCCTAGTCTCCTTACAATGCATGCTTTGATTCGTGCGATCTTTTCTTATTATGTTTCTCCGACTGAAGCGAGATCTGAAAGGAAGCATGTGGGAGAGCGTGATTACACCCAAAAGCAGATATGTCAAAACGTTCCCGAGAGACATCCCGTTGATGATTTTCAGTGTGTCTTTCAGACGTGAAACACACGTCCGCGCTAGTCTTTATTAAGAATTTGTGCTGGTCCCATCAATAAATATTTTTTTGTAGAAAATGTGCATTACTTTTATAATAGACACTGTATTTAACAGCGATGAAAGCGTTTTACAGGAAAAAAAAATAGTCGTAAAAAGCAAAGGTGCATGCAAGTAAGATATGTAGTGAAAACAAAACGATACCGGATTTTTGTCGTTCACAAGAATAAGGGGTTCTTCATGAATGCCATTACCGTCGAGTCACTCTCTGGGCCTTGCTTAAAAAAGTTTTTTTTTTTCAGATATACCTATTCAAGGTGAACTAACGCACGTGATCTTCGCCGCTTCAGTTTATCTCACGCGTTGTTTGCGCCTGGCGCCTTCTTATCGCAAATACACTGCGAATACATGGGATCGCATCCACTCTTCCTGCTATGAAAAGCCACCGCTGTGCAAAGGTGCTTCGCGATGGAAGGGTGCATGCGCAGTGGCATCGTGAAAAAATACAGGCGCATTTGGCGGCTGCTGCTCGATAGGCTGCGTGTTTTTGCACTGCTCTCGCGTTTCGTGAACTCCATTGCACGGCGCCTATATTAAACTGCGTGAGCTCGGAGCTTTATTTCGCACAATTGTGGATCCCACGAGACCTTCGCCTTTTTGGAAGGTTCTAAACGACCCCGTGACACGCTGTTTCTACGTTTTCGGCCACATCAGTCAGATTCCTGGAGTAAGGCGAAGGCCAAGAAGTTTGTTGCAAGAGCTGCTATACGACGTCGCCCCGAGTCTGGGCTGGCTATCTTTAGCCTAAATATGTGGCGAGTAATTTTTGTCGTGAGCCAATCATGCTCCAGACCTGCCCGATGTTTTTTTTTCACCGGCCTTCGAGGTATTCGAGTGCTCGTGACGGCTCTGACGTTCTGCACAATCGGTAGAATCACGTTTTTTTTTTTTTCAAGTGGCACGTGCATTTAAAGTGCACGGGATCCTTATCACCAGAAAAACAGTGAAAGTGGCGTATTTTTAAATAAAATCGCTCATGTGCTTTAGTGTCGGGAGGCACGTTGTTCCATGAAATGATCTCCACATATGGGTGTCGTTACGAACAGCGCAGTGGCCTCACACTGCAATGTAGGTTGTCACTTGTGCATCAATCTGGAATTGCAGAAATAGACTAAAAAGAGAACTAGACACATTAAAACGTACGAAGATATTTACTTGCACTAAAAATATGGTCACGGATACATAATGGTCGTCTAGAAGTGTTAAAAAGTTGCGTACGTGCACTGAACTGTACACAGGAGGTCATGACATATACGAGACATAAGCAGGCAGCTCTTGGCGAAAACGCGGAACAGAGAGTAGAAGCAAGTGCCATATGTGCAGGCATGATGGGGACGAGGGGCTATATCTTCTACTGCCCTTCCCGGCGAAAGGAGTGGGGCAGCAGCATTTGGGAAGTGAAAGCGACTTCGGCGATGCCGGAGACGAAGCCGATCAAGCAGCTCGCGTACAGTGGCTGATCCCCGGCAAGCCCCGCGTACAGCGTCCAAAGTCCGAAAATGGCGATTTTCCCCAGGCAGATCTCCGTCCGCGTGAGGATCGGCATGGCGGGAATCGGAGCCAGGTGGTAAGCCACGGACAAAATGAACGCCAGCTGACCCAGCTCCTTCGCACGCATTATGGTGCACGCCATGTACGTCAGCAGAAGCGCCGCCACCAGTGGCATCACGGGACCAGGGTGTGGAGCGAAGGCGCGGTGCACCGTCGCGTTGACAGTCATCAAGATCAGGCCGCAGGCACTAGCGAGTGTCACTCTGGTGTCACCGGTGATCCAGCTGTAGCGCAGCCAGATGAGCGTGCAGATGATGATCGAAATGAGGGGCAAGAACCGGACGCCGGACGAGCTCCCGGCGCGCCATATTCGCCACGAGATGGACAAGCTGCCCACGAAGGCGGCGATGGTCAGCTGGCTGGCGGTGTTACCAACATATTCGCGAATTGTTTCCATGGCTGCAGTTCTCGGTGGTCTGAGACGGAATAGAGCGGACTGCTTCGTTTTATATCGCTCGTTTTTAGAAAAATAAAAAAAAAGATATGTTCTCTAGTTTTACTGACAGGTCATGACGAATCACCGTGCGACAGAATCTGTTACGTAATGTATGTTTTGGAAAAAAGCTACAGTAGCACAGGAACTGCTTATAGCTATCATATTCGTTTGGCCGGCATGCAATCACTTGCACGTTATGACAAGGTGATATACAGCTCATACTTTGCATACTGTGCGCGACAATGGTAACGCTGTTTTACGCGAGGCCCAACATTCGATACGCGGGCGCTGCAATACTTGTAACTTGCTAATGCCATTTTCGGGAAAGCGCACAGGTGCGCACCAAGCGTTTTCGGTAATCAGGGCGTGCCCTGTCGGGGCACTTTTTTTTTTGTTGCTCCGAGGTGCTCCGAAAAAATCGGGGGAGCGACGTTGTGCCACCACAGCATTCGTTGCGTGCCGCGACTGCTCCAGGACACGATTCCCGAAGATGATATAAGTTGAATCACGTGATCCCACTTTCCCCTGACGAGGTCTCGCTGCGACCTCGTACCACTTTGACAGGGCGGGTGTTGTCGCGTGCGCACAGGCCTCAGCTGGCGGCTAATTGTACCATTAGCATTAATCAAAGCGCGAACATTGTCTAGTTTTAGAAAGGCTATAGTGCACGCCGTTCAGTCATCACCATGGACATGTGCAGTGCTGCCAAACTGGAGCGCTGCGCGCTTGTCTATGGCGACCGCAAGATGGCACGTACATATGCCCTCTTTAATGCTTAGCGATGTTCGTGTTTCATTTGACGTTGATACTACGCTTTGTGTTCTGGTGTATTCTCGTTAAAGCAAAAGATACAGCACAGCAGTCGCTTCGATCGCTCGGCGCGTTGCCGCACGTCACTGTTTCTTTGAACAGCGCCGGGTAGGATTGGCCTGACCACACGTGCGCGTTGCAGCGCCTCAGCGCGGTGCTTTTGCACGTGGCGCCCTCTTCTTATCAAGAGAGGGGGCTCGCAGCTTCGCGTAGCCGCGCGATCTCACTCCCCGTAGGGCGCGGCGCCCGTCAAGAAGCCAGGCCTTGAAGATGGGCTCGCACCTTGTAACGTCCCAGTCTTTAGGGGCGAACGAAGCTCCCTATGGTCTAGGGCAGTCCATCCCTCCGGCGTAGCCAGCACGGCATATCCACAAATAGAGACAGACAGTCGGCCGGACGAATGGACGCTTTGCCCCACTCATCATTATTCACTATGCAGATATGCTGCGATTTTTTTTTTTTGCTATCACATTTGCCGCTGCGCCATTGCGGTGAAACTCGCTTTTCAGGGATGCCTCATCAAACGTGGAAATTGACCCTCAGCGTTGAAACAAGAGTGGCGTGGAAAATTACGGCTTATCCCAAGTACCGTGGGCGTCGATGTCATGCGAAGCAGGAAGCAAGTGGCAGTGTTCGCCGTCCCCCCCTTTTTTAATTTGAATCCGTTGTAGCGAAGTGGATCGGCGCATCTTCACACATTTATTAGTTGTGGTCATATCGTGGGTCGACAAAATACATCAACTGCACTGACGCCCCAAAGGGCAGCCTACATTCCGGGGCAACACCAGCGCTCACGTTAGGACATAGACGCCAGTTCTATCAAAATGCAGTGCTTGTTGTGGTGTTATGATGTGGATATCGTGTGTAGTGGTTGTCGGCCTATACACTTGGGAAATGATCGACTATAGTTCGCGCAGCCATAACTGTACTTGTGTATTCTATAATACTTTGTTATGGAAGCGTATATGGCCAACATTTACATATCCACATCATGATGCTTTTACCCAGTCCTTTCCCCGAAGCAGTTACAATAATTGGCGTGGCTATACGGGCATACAGTACTTGACCGCCACGCAGAATGTATGGGTTAAAATCCAGATCGATCCATGGTCTTTGTTCTTTGCGACCACGTGATTTTTCGCCTACCGACGACGCTCCCTACGCACGCACCACATCTTCAGCGACACGGGCTCCTTGACGCGATTGCGTTGCGATTTCTAAAATCGATCTCTTCTTACTGTTCCTGTCGATGTTGACTGAGAATTACATCTGGTGCATACCCGTATTCCAAGGGCCGCGGTAAGCCGGTATGGGCCACAAGTGACTGAGGGAAAGGGTTTCGTGAGGCACGCGCGTCAGTTATTCACTCTATTTATGCCATGACCTCATAATCATATACGGCATACACTCACGTCCTCCTGTGCCCGTTTGTGTCAGGTTAAGAGACGAACACAACAGCTTCCACACTTAGATAGATAGATAGATAGATAGATAGATAGATGGATAGATAGATGCTGTTTAAAACCGTTAATGACGTCACCCGAACACGCACAGTGACGTCTACGCTTACCGCGCGCAAAGAAAACCGCGAATTATGTTCTTGTCATCTGCCTTCATCAAGTGAAGTGCACAACGAATGATCGTTATCCGTACCGGTGGCAACCATTTGCCTTAGTTAAGTTTATCAAGTTTTTCCACCACCACCAACTCGTTTCTCATCTCTACAGCACGCAGTGTATCGACCGATAAGCCGTGTTTAATGAAAATGCCGTATTTATTGAACAGCGAAGCAAATGAAATGTGCAATACCCGTATGGTACTTGACTTGTACTGTCGTGGACAACACATGCGTCATGCCGTGCCTACCGCTGGCCACATGGATGCAGTTGTCTATCTATCTATCTATCTATCTATCTATCTATCTATCTATCTATCTATCTATCTATCTATCTATCTATCTATCTATCTATCTATCTATCTATCTATCTATCTATCTATCTATCTATCTATCTATCTATCTATCTATCTATCTATCTATCTATCTATCTATCTATCTATCTATCTATCTATCTATCTATCTATCTATCTATCTATCTATCTATCTATCTATCTATCTATCTATCTATCTATCTATCTATCTATCTATCTATCTATCTATCTATCTATCTATCTATCTATCTATCTATCTATCTATCTATCTATCTATCTATCTATCTATCTGTCTGTCTGTCTGTCTGTCTGTCTGTCTGTCTGTCTGTCTGTCTGTCTGTCTGTCTGTCTGTCTGTCTGTCTGTCTGTTATATATATATATATATATATATATATATATATATATATATATATATATATATATATATATATACTTTTCAGTCGTCTCAGGTGAATTCATGAAGGGAGCGGCGAGTTTTTTTTTTGTAACGAATGAGAAATGAAAAAAAAGACAATCTGATTTTTTACCCTTCAGATATCCAGAGTGGTACAGTGCAGTATTATATACTGAGGCATGCAAATAATGAGGTTGCATTAGCTTGAAAGAGAAAATAAAACGAGAATGCTATAAAACTCGAACGCATATTTTGAACCGATAGCACGGCCTTACAGAGCCTGGTGAAAACGGCCTGCCGCTATGTTCGTGTTACTTTTCATCTTCCCTGCATCCGTGAAAGCCGTCAAGAAGCATGGCTGCAAACTAACTCGCATGAGAACACGAATTCGCGAGCTTCCTAATACGCGTGGCCGTGCAGCGCCAGCATCCCGTATGGAAGGATGGATGGATGTGGCTGTACCCTTTAGATCGGGCGGCGGCTAGCGCCACCTAGCCGTAATACTTAGTGAACTAACCACTATAGATTTATCTTTTTTTCCTTTAAATAGTGAAGTTGAGGACTGGTACTTTGCAGTGCAGGGTTTAATTTTTACTCGTGCCTTGATTTTAGTCACCAATCAGATAACCTTCTAGTTAATTCTACCCGCTTAAAGTCTATTTTGCCCTCCCTGTCCCTAAACCCCAGTGCTTTGAAAAACTATGCGCCATCATCCTGAACTATAGGGTGAAGCCCTTTACAGATCATTATCATGTGTTCGGCAGTTTCCTCCTCCTCTCCACATGCCTCCTCCTCCACTCCACGTAGTCTACTCGCGCAGCGCCATCATGCGGCAGTGGCGAGCGGAGGCCTGGGCACTAAAAAAAATTTAGGAGGCGCTGACCCAACATAAGCTCACGACATCATACCACCCACAGACAAACGGGCTTACAGAACATTTAAACCGCACCCTGACGGATATGCTATCGAAACAAGTCTCGGCCGACCATCGTGATGGGGACCTTGCACTACCCTACGTGACGTTCGCGTACAATTCCTCCCGGCATGACACTGCTGGGTATTCGCCATTTTACGTTCTGTTTGGACGTGATTGCCGTTGGATACCTTCCTGCCGGCCACTGCGCAGTCCGCTTCTGAATATGCTCGTGACTCTATTGCCCGAGCTGACCATGCTTGTCAGCTTGCGCGCAGCAGATAAACGGCGTCCCAAGACTCGCAGAAGCATCGCTACGACGAGTGGCATCGTGACGAACACTTTCCAACAGGTTCCCTCGTTCTTCTTTGGTACCCTGCGTGACATGCAGGCCTTTTAGAGAAGCTTCTCTTTCGTTGAAAGAAGCTTCTCTGACCGATTCGTATGTAGTGACGTATGTAGAGAAGCTTCTGTGACCGAATATCATATGCAGTGACCGACACTACATACGAAATCGTTTTTGATGATTCATCTACCTTTTCTGCTGTGTTGTCTCGGGACGTCGTCCACGTATCAAGGCTCAAGCGTTACCACACTGCTCCTGCTGTGGCCCCGTAGGCTCGCCGGCTCGGCACTTTTGCCGCCTGGGGTTGTGTTGCGTGGTTTCGGCGGACGGTAACAGGGTATAGAGGGACATACCCAAAAAGAGCGCCTCAGGTTGAGAGTGAAGAGGTTGACGTTGTTGGTGAGCTGTGTTGTGGCTGCGGACTGTGTACTGTTATTTCCGCGTAGAAATATGATGAAAATATGCGAGATGGCGGTACTTGGAGTGTTCACTAGGTAGACGGATGGATGGACACACGGACGGACCGGCAGACAGACAGATGCATGGATGGATGGACGGACGTATGGAAGTATGGATGTGGATGCACGGACGGATATACGGAAGCATAGACGGACGCATGGACGGACGTATGGGTGGACGCACAGACAAACGCACACATGGACGGACGGGTGGATGGTCGCGCGGACGGACGCATGGACGGATGGAAGCAAGAACGAACGGACGAAAGCGCGGACGGACTGATGGACGCTTTGGCCAACTCAATCATTCAGTCTGTGGATATGCTGTGATTTTTTTTTAGATTAGAGCACGACGAAATAGTTCGTAAGCAGAAGCATCATCGCGAATAAGGATATTAAACTACGTCACACGAACATACAATATTGCAACCTCAACGGCGCGTAACAAGAACGATAACAACGTTTTCAAGGAATACTTTGGTAGTGGAAACTCTGTTAGTGCACGCTGGCTTCAAAACTGCCCCTTTTAAGTTGCTTTCATCATTTGTCGGCTATGAAGAATCCATTATGAGCTTGCCACAAAAGTTTACTGGGGAAGGAATGGTGGTTATAGATATATTAATTCATTTCCAGAATACCCGCGTTGCCTTTATATCGTTATCGGAGAGGTGAGGGTATGAGGGCGCAGTGTTAAATTTTATCGCAACAAGGTGCGCAAAATCATGTTATCATGAATGTAACAAGTAATAAGTGAGCATTGTCAATTGACGGTAACAGGAACTTTAAACAAAATTTGAGCAATGACGGATCATACATTAAAGCGCAATCTTCCAGTGATGTTTTTAATTTTTTTTTATTTTGAGTAGTTGAAAAGTAAGACTTTGGGATATGGTTTTTTTTTTTTTTCAACTGCTGGTCTAGTATATATAGGCTGTAACGTTTACGCTTACTCACGACAGGGAACACATTGTCGATGAAGCACCGACCAACTCCAAATTTCTAGAATAGCTGCTTTTCTCTCATTTTCTTCTATTTATTTATTTATTTATTTATTTATTTATTTATTTATTTATTTATTTATTTATTTATTTATTTATTTGTTTATTTAGTATACCTCAAAGGCCCCATTCGGGGTATTACATGAGGGATAGGCATAATTAGCAACATATTAACGATTCAATCACGGTCTTGAATACATGTGGGTCGGAGTGGTGCATGGCGAAGGCAGGCAAGTTGTTCCAGTCCCGGGCTGTTGCAACAAAAAAGGAGCGGAGGTGGGCAGTAGTTTGTGCTGGCGGTGGATACACGGCTCAGGGATGGTTTGTACGGCTGGATAATCGATGAGCAGGCAAGATGGCTGGAACGTTGAAAGGAGCGTGATAAAATTTGTGAAAGAGACAGAGCCGATATATATGACCACGTGATTCTAGGTTGTTGAGGTGGCCACGAGTTTTAAGTTCGGAAACGCTGGAATGATAAGAGTACACGGAGTAGATGAACCGGGCTGCGCGATTTTGTACAGATTCGAGAAGGGTAGATAGATTAGATTGATGAGGGTTCCAAACCGAGCATGCGTACTCCAATTTAGGGCGAACAAATGTGGTGTAAGCTAACAACTTCACTGATGAGGGAGCAAGTTTTAAATTCCTACGAAGAAAACCCAGCGCACGATTAGCGGCGGATGCTACGTTGTTAACGTGAGTGGACCAGGTGAGGTTGCTTGAGAATGTTACGCCGAGGTATTTATAGGATTCTGCTTTTAAGATTGTAGAGCTCGAAATGGTGTAAGTCGCTTGCTGATAATGTTGCCTACGGTGAAATGATATTAGCGATGTCTTATTTACGTTTAAAGACATTAGCCAGTCGTCACACCAGGATTCAATAAGGTTAAGGTCGTTTGAAGTATAGCAATATCGGTAGGGTTTTTTATTGGACGGTACACGACGCAATCATCTGCAAACAGGCGAATATTTGATGAAATGTTAGCTGGGAGGTCATTTATATAAATTAAGAAAAGTAGGGGTCCGAGTACTGTGCCCTGTGGGACGCCAGAGATTACGGGAAGATGGTTAGATGAACGGTTGTTAGCGTACACGAATTGTTGCTGATTAGTCAGAAACCTACGAATCCAGTTGAACGTCGATGTATTAATGTTTAAGCAAGAAAGCTTGAGGAGTAGCCGTTGATGCGGAACTTTGTCAAATGCTTTTTCAAAGTCTAGAAAGAAGGCATCGGTGGGTATATTTAGGTCAACGCTAGAACTGATGTCATTGTAGAATGAAGCAAATTGTGTGTCGCAGGATAATCCTGAGCGAAATCCATGTTGACTATGATGAAATAAGTTGTGGTGGTTTAAGAACTTGACGGTGTTAGAGTAGATCACTTGTTCCATTAGTTTAGAGCAAACGCTAGTGAGCGAGATGGGACGATAGCTGCTAGGCTGGGATGGAGGGCTCTTTTTAGGGACTGGAACTATCTTACCCACTTTCCAGTCTTCCGGCACCACTCCTGAAGACAGTGATTGCTGAAAAATATGGCATAATATCACACTGACAATGGGTTGTGTGTTTTTTAACATTTTAGCGTTGATGCCATCGGCGCCACAAGAAGATGTAAGCTTTAATAAGTCGATTAATTTAGCAATGCCCTGTTGAGAAAACGTGATGTCCGGCATCATGTCGTAATCATGAAGATGGAATGAAGGTAAGTTGCCGTTAGGTTCGATAGTGAACATGGAAGAGAAAAAATGATCAAGTTGTTCGGCGGCTTCATCGTCGGGGATCGGAAGGTTATGATTATCAAACAGTGTCAGTGGTTGGGGATTTTGAGGGTTGATAACGCTCCAAAATTTCTTCGGGTTATTGGTCAGCATGGCCGGCAAAGTCTGTGAGCAAAAAGAACGTTTTGTTTCATAGCATGCGTGCTGAATGCTTTTTCCGCAGCGTATTAGTTGTTCCATGCAGAAATGTTATTAGATCGTTTTGCTGATCTAAAAAGTCTTTTCTTTTTATTATTGAGTCGTTTTAGTGTAGCTGTGAATCATGGGGACGTCTTTTTTTCGGTGACGGTAATGGTGGGCACGTATTTTATGAACAGGTCATGTATTTTATTTTTGAAGAACAACCAATTAGTCTCGACAGAGCGCTGCAAAAAATCGGCTAGCAGGCATGTAGCGAATTCTGCAAATTCATTGTTTAGGGCGGAGTAGTTTCCTTTGTTATACAATGTTATCGTTTTTGTTATTTTAGACGAGCGCGTTAGTTGGCAGAGGTAGGTACCATGAATCACTGAATGGTCACTTAAGCCAGGCAAGAACGTCATCTTGGAAACCTTGTCAGGCTCGGAAGTGAGGATAAGATCTAGAGTGTTGGAGGAGGTAGAATTTTGACGTGTGGGTTCAGTGACGAGTTGCGTTAGTCCAAATGTTAGGCATGAGTTGACGAAATCGCTTTCAGGACCGTGTTTGGCGGCTGTGCTTGCCAGATTATTCCACGAAATTCCTGGAAAATTAAAATCACCGAAGAGAAGTATCGGATAATGACGGAAAGTTTTAGTTACAGAGTGAATAGCCACGTGGAAATTCGGTACAAAAAGGGGGTCAAGACCGGGAGGGCGGTGACAAACTCCAATTATTGTGGTGCGATAAGAAGCATTGCAGAGAATGAACGTGATTTCGAAGCATGAGGACACACGAATTTATGTACATTGAAGGCTTTTATGACTGCCTATCAGCACTTCACCTCCACGTTTGTTAGTGCGGTCACGTCGAAAAATGTTGAAGTCTGGGAAATATTGTAGCAGCTCTGAGTCTGCTATTGAAGGGTTAAGCCAAGTTTCGGTTATTACGAACAAATCTGACTCTGAAGAGCTAATTAGATTTTGCAAGCCATCAACTTTCGGAATAATGCTTCTAATGTTAGTATAAAAAAAGGAGAATGATTTCCTGGTTGGAATAGTACGGCTGGGGCCTATGTGTTTAACGGGCGCAGAACGACTTTGTTAGTCTTATGATCGTAAATGAAAGTTTTGTTGCCAATGATAAGCTTATCATGACGGAGTTTGTAAGGTTGCTGCTGTGCCCTTCCAAACTCACCGCGAAGTTTTCTGGTTTTAAGTGTGTTAGGTGAATAGTCCTCCGATATGCGATAGTTCGAACCTTTTAGCTTGCGCCCACTCGACAGTACGTTCTCCCTAACCTTAAAGTGTGCAAATTTAATGATGACTGGCCGGTTTTTGTTAGCATTATATTTACCTAAACGATGAGCCCTTTCTATATCCATTGCGTCAAGACTGATTTCTAATTCTTTACTACAAAATTGGAGCACAGAGGCTTCCGATTCGGCCCAAGTTTCACGCTCGCGATCTTTTAAACCAGAAAGAACAAGGTTCGATCGACGTGCTCGGTCTTCAAAGTCATCCAGTTTGGTCATGATTGCAGTGACATTTTGTGCATTTTGGTCTGAAAGCTTACTGATATTGTTCAATTGCGTTTTTATGCCCAATACTGATTCACAGTCTTTTTCTATTTTAGTTAGTCTATTGTTCATCTCCCTGATCGAATCATCGTTTTGAGACAGTTTCTGCTGGATTGCCTTAAGCTCTTGTAGCATGGAAGCTTGACCAGATTGGATGTTTTTAAGTGCTGTCATTACGTCACGTAATGACAGCACTTCTAATTCTTTTCTGTTCCTTGCCTTGAAACCTTCTCCGTTACCATCTTTACACTTGCAGAATGATAATTGACCACACATTTAATCATGATTTTACTGTCTGTACACTCTGCAGCCCTGTTTCCAAAGGAACCGACTCTTGCGCCTTCGTTGCGACGGTGCACTGATGTGACGCTCGCGGAGATGGGCACTCCTTGCCGCAAATGTCAACGACGGTTGAGATATGTTAACAACAAAAGCGCATAGGCGTGACGAAAGCGTACCCCGTTCCCTGCGTGTGGTTGCGTCGTCCACACCTGCGCCTTATCGCCCGGCTTCCTTTCATTAGCGCCGCACTCAACTCCTATCGGTCGCCCCTGTGCGCGCTCACACACGCCCGAGGGAGTCGTCTGCATGGACGCTCACCATGTGGACCGCAGGTACCCGGTGTTGCGGGCCCTGCGTCGGCTCGCCAGCGTCGCCCATCAACACGCCAGCTTTCGCGTCAAGACTGTGAGTCCATCTATCGTTACAGGCGTCGATACTAGTATTTTGTGGTATAGCGACGTCTTTTGCTCCACGATGTGTCCCTCATCCATCGACTCTTGTACAGTCGACGTGGATGCCGTCGGTAAATCGGGTGGTATCTTGCTTTCTTACTACGCTAACTTTTCTCTCAATGACGCACATGCCGTTCATGAAGTCGATGAAAGTGTGAATGAGTGTGTCGTAAGGATTAAGGGCGTTGTTACAAATTGAGAGCTGAGTCAAACAGAAGCGCATTTTTGAATAAGCTTATCATCGCGGATTTCTGGCCCACGTGTGTTTGTTCACTCTAAGCGAACCTCGAAGCACGAAGAAAACATTAGCGCGGTAAAAAAGAATCGCTGCAACTTGGCTTGTTTCTTCTTGTGGAGAAGTGTCACGATTTATGAATGTTAAAATCTACTATTGGTCATATATGTTACACGGGAGACAAATATATGTTGGAGCACTTGTATGCGTCGCGGTGTGTGTATTTGTGAAATGGAAGTGTTCATATACGAGTTGTCGCTGTTTGGCTAGTGAAAGCAGGTAAGCGAGCGCGCTGCTATAAAGTGTATGTCTCGGAAGTGTTTTCGGATACGCTATACAGCTATAAACAGTGAGTGCTAAGGGGCAGGAACAACTCGCGTAAGCCTGCTTTCCTTCTGCTCGCAGCTGCAGTGGCGCTACGATACGACAAGGTGTTTACTTATGAACGCTCGTTTTTTTGTTTTTCTCAGTATAAACACTCGCATGCTTCACTCTCATATATATTGCTTTCTTCTTTGCGTCTTGTGACGTTATTAGGATCGGGAAAAGCGAGGGGCTACGCGGAACGCAGTTATAACGTACGCTCGATAATTAAACGCATTCGAACCGCAGGCGTGAGCACGAAAAGTCGGACTAACATCGTAGCTTCTGTTACGCTCGTTGACCTAACGTGATGTTCGTGAAGGTTACATGCTCGAAAGATTGCCGCTGACATGAATACGCGCAACAGATTTGCAGGTCGTCATCTCTCTGCTGGTTTGCCGTGAACGCGAGACATGTCGATATTTCACAACGTGGTGTAGTGTGTTTTACGCAACTTTTTTTTTATCTAAAAACGTTACTATTACGCTCCCGAGTACCATCATGGCTATTCTGACATTCGGAGAATCTCATTCTGTCTACCGCTGCTCGACGCAAAAGCGAGCGTGCATTATTTGGTGGTTTCATAATTTCACATAATTTAACTATAGCTGTAGTGGTGGGAAAATTCGGGCGCCGCTGAATAACCTTGAGAGGTACTGTTTTGCGAACATCCCGTTGCGATTTGTCATTCGTGTTGCCACACTACAATTAAGAACAGTTCTTTTACTTTGTGTGTGTGTTTGGGACTTGCCGCGTATATGACTTATTCAAATAGCCGCGTGAACTCTTTTCATAGAGTCGTGTGACCTAATCTAGAATTAACGTGTCTCTCGAAGAGAATCATACGAGTGACTAGTCAAGATGCACCGAAGGAATTCACAAGTACTCCTTTTTTTTTCTTAGAATGCACTTTGATTGTTTGTGAGCAGGTAATCGTATGCGTGAAAGTTTTGTTCTGTTTCTTTTTGTTTCGTTACCGTTGTGTTTGGTGTTCTCACTCTCTGCGCACGGAGTCAGTCGAAATGACTGCAAATGACTGCAGGTGGTGGTCTAGAATCTCCGATCATGTTGCCCTTCAGTGTTTGACCCAATGAAGTGATTCACCTTTGAAACTTATTTTGGCACGACAGCATCGCACATGAGTTAACAACTGTAAAAGTTCGTTCAGCCATATTTACTCGTTTTATTCGGCTATCCGAAGCTTGACTGCCGTAACACTTTATGGGCTCTTTCCATCAACGAATGAAGAACTTGGCATTAGTGGAAGATCGACAGTTCACGGACTTAGTTCAGTGACCGAGTGATATGACCGTATCAAATAAAAGAGAAAAAGAGATACCGAAGGAGGAAACTCCCCAGGGACTCGAAGATAAATATATCTTCAGATAGACGGAGGAAGAGAGTGCCGCTAGAGGTGTGGTCTCTCGCCATTCATTTCGCGTGAGTGAAAATGAGGGAGGAGGCAAGAATGACGGCGAGAGAGAAAGAGCGATTGTGACGAGTGTGGCATGTGGACGTGCGGGTGACGGCAGCCTTCTTGCGCTATCTGTGCATAGTAGTTCATCGCCGATAAGGTTGAGACATAGAAAAAATGACACCGTACGTCCTACAGTCAAGGTCACTATAACACCAAATTAGAGCTGTTAACCTGCGCTGGCTGTTTTGTCTGGCATCTAAATGCCAGTGCAGTTTCAATAACGTCATGTTACGTTTTACCAGTGGAGTGATTCACGGCAACTTTTCTTCTTCATCAGTCATTCTTTTATGTCCCATCCACGGTGTTGCCACGACTGAAGGCCGGCAAAGCAACCTAAAACAAGGTGTCACACACGATCAGTAACCATTGTTCCTCTGAATATGACGCGTCTGCGTTTAAGAGAATACAGAGCTTGTCTGTCGCATCCTGGTTCTGCGTCCTGTTCTTGGTGTGTTGCCATGGCATAATATCTCATCTTCAATTACCTGCGTTTGTAGAAGACTGCGTGCCCAAGATAGCGCTGATCTTCTCTGGTATTTTTATTTGCTCTACTGCGTCACAAGATAAAGATAAATAATATCTCGGAGGACCTCATGAATTCTTGATGACGCAGAGTAAAAGGCAGGAAAAACGTTTCCCCCTTTTGTTTCTCGTTTTGAGAAAGCCATCAAGGTTTTATTTGTAGCTTTAGTAACACGGCACCCCAAAGTTTCACTGATAAGGTGTGGCCGCCGCCATCTGAAGACACTAGTACCTTCTAGGAATCAACTAATGAAGAGAAACAAAACATTTAGATTTAGGTGCTAATCGCATGTTAATCCCCTGAAAGAAATCTACAGGGGATCAACTGCTACCATAATGCTGCATAAAGAAAGCAACAGAATACCAATCAAGGAGGGAGTAAGGCAGGGGGACACAATCTCCCCAATGCTATTTACCGCGTGCTGTCATGAGGTTTTCAGAAGCCTAGAATGAGAACAGTTAGGGATAAGGGTTAATGGAGAGTACCTTAGTAACCTGCGCTTCGCCGATGACATTGCATTGCTGAGTAACACAGGGGACGAATTGCAACTCATGATTACGGAGTTAGACATGGTCAGCAGAAAGGTGGGTCTTAAAATTAATCTGCATAAAACGAAAGCAATGTACAACAACCTCGGAAGAGAGTAGCGCTTCGAGATAGGTAATAGTGCACTTGAAGTTGTAAAAGACTATGTCTACTTAGGGCAGGTAATAACAGCGGAGCCGAACCACGAGATTGAAGTAACTAGAAGAATAAGAATGGGGTGGAGCACATTTGGAAAACACTACCAAATTATGATAGGTAGATTGCCACTATCCCTCAAGAGGAAGGTATATAACAGCTGTATCTTGCCGGTACTTAGCTACGGAGCAGAAACCTGGAGACTTACAAAGAGGGTTCAGCTTAAATTGAGGACGACGCAGCGCCCAATGTAAAGAAAAATGGTAGGTGTAACCTTAAGAGACAAGAAGAAAGCAGAGTGGATTAGGGAACAAACGGGCGTGAATGATATCATTGTTGAAATCAAGAAGAGGAAATGGACATGGGCCGGGCATGTAGCGCGTAGACAGGATAACCGCTGGTCGTTAAGGGTAACTAACTGGATTCCCAGAGAAGGCAAGCGGGTTAGGGGGAGACAGAAGGTTAGGTGTCCAGATGAGATTAAGAAGTTTGTGGGTATAAATTGGCAGCAGCAAGCCCAGGACCGAGTTAACTGGCGGAACATGGGAGAGGCCTTCGTCCTGCAGTGGACGTAGTCAGGCTGATGATGATGTTAAAGAACCCCAGGTAATCGAAATCTCTGGAGCCCTCCACTACGGCGCCTCTCGTAATAGTATGGCGCTTTTGGTTTAATCCCAGATATAGTTACTTTTAAAAACAATATGATTCAAAAATCAAGTCGTCCTCCCATGTGATCGCCTGACTTATGTCGGAAGGCACGCCTACAGAGTGCGGCCATGTAGTGTAGACGGCGTACTAACATGTTTCTTCTTTCGTGTCTCAAAACTGCATTTGCACTGAGATTCTCCTCCCCAGTAGGGCGCATGCACTCTTATGTACTCGCCAGCATCGCTTAAGCGCTGTCTTGCTTTGCATTATGCTTTCAGCTCCCTTGCATCTCCATTTATTGCATGAGATCGAGGATTTCTCTATATATCATAGTAGACTTTAGCGCAAGAAATAGGGACAAAGAAAGGAGCACATGAGTACAGCGCAACGTCAGTGCACAGAAGAGTGGCGGCAAAGCAAGCCACTCTCTTGAACAAGGAAGAACCGAGCGTTGGGCGAGTTGGTGCTGCATTGTGAATGGAATTTGCGCAAATTAAAAAAGAAACACGAACAAGAAAGAAGAGAGCACTGCCACTTGTATTGATCGGGACTTCTGC
The DNA here is from genome assembly GCF_043290135.1 of Rhipicephalus microplus. Taxonomy (NCBI): domain Eukaryota; kingdom Metazoa; phylum Arthropoda; class Arachnida; order Ixodida; family Ixodidae; genus Rhipicephalus; species Rhipicephalus microplus. Next base: position 91,577,835 of record NC_134701.1, read on the forward strand.
TTCAGTGCAGTTGCCCGGTGCGCATGCTCGATTTTGTTCCGGTGACAAAAATACGCAAGTCAACTGCAGATGGTGAACTGTGTGTGCTTAGCGGAAACTTGAGTTATAATGTGAGTTCTTGGTGGCTATAACTCTACCACTATGACAAAGGAAGTAAAATGTGTCATGAGTTATCACATAAGCTGAACGAAATCGCTTAGCGGCGTTCTCACTCTGCCTTACTGCCGTGATGTTGACATAATCTATAACTATTAAGTATAATTTGACCTCAGCATGCGTGATAACGCGTACGTAGCCTCCGACATCTGGGAGACTATGGTTATGGTCGCACTTATTGGCCTATCTGAAGCAGGAAGGAAGCTTTTCTCTCTCTCGCTCTCTCTTTCTTTTAGAATTTGGCTTACTAACTTTACTACAACTAGAAACTTGCATATTTTATTTATTTATTTATTTATTTATTATTTATAAAATATTGTGGACACGTAGTCCAAGCTGGCAGGGCAAATAAAATGGTACAACTGTGAACATGTTCGAAACAAAAAGAACAAACGAAACATAAACAATAATACAGAAATAGAGTCAATACGTTTGGCGAAACGCTATACAAACAAATTAATAATAATCAGCATTTTGGTGTCTATTCGATTACACAATTTCGTTCAGTTATTGTATACATATTGCATAAAACGGGAAATAATGTTTCATGCACGTTGGCGAACCTATTTGTTTAGGTAGACATACTAATTTAGGTGAGTGCATAATAATTACAAACTAATAAAAGATGGTAGTTTTTTATCACCTCGGAAAATGTTGGTGTCATGGACGCCACTCACACTGACATACATTGAGCCCTTTTCCTCGTTGGTTATATATATTGGGCATTCATGGGAAGGGGCGAAAGTGCGCAATACTAAAATATTTGGCCTACAAATGTAAATTGATGGCAGCTAATCTGTATGTATAATGCTTAGGGTCGGAAAATGACTAGACGTAATATTTATCAGTGATTGAAGAGGAAGGCTTCATGTTAGAATGGTGTCACAAACAATTGACAAAGGAGGTGTTATCCCTTGTCGCGCAATACAGATTAGTTCTTTTTTTCGATATTTTGTTATAAAAAGTGCCCGGTACGCAATGGGGCGATACACGGTAGTTTTCCAGCGGAAAGTTTCTGCAAAACAAGCGTATATAATGATATCTGGGGTTCCGCGTCCGAAAACCACGAAATGAATATGAGAGACGCCGTAGGCCCTGGAAATTCGCGGCCATGCAGTGCACTTTAGCGTGCACTGACTCCGCACTGCACACGGGCTTCTAACATCTCGCCTCCACCGAAACATGACCTCCGCGGCCGGGATTTGATCCCGCGACCTTCAGGCCGGCAGCCGAGCTCCGTATCCACTGGTTGGTTGTACCTCAGAGTCCTGGCGCAACCCACCACGGGGTATTGGCCATGAAAGCGGACACTGTTCAACCGAGGCAAACTGGAAAAGAAGTGTCTTGTATAGCTGCTTTTAATTGAGCAGTTACGAGCGACCCACTAGCAGTTTTTTTAACAAAGCAAATCACGATTCATTTGGTGAACCCATTAACTCGCAGTTCTCGCATTAATCGTGAGCGCCTGCTTCCGCCGAAGTCTTGTTGCATAATAATTGCTTCTTATTTGCTATAATTCATTTTATTAAATATTTATTTGTTCCGAACTTATACGTTCTTTTCATCCACCCACTGTTAGCCCGAAAGACATGATCACTTCAGAACTCTAAACGGACACAGATTTGCACCAGTCATGGTAGCTTTGGATCGCCAAATTCTAGAACTTATTTCGACTGCGTATTGCTTTAGGGACCCGGTTTGTGGAGTGTGGTCGTGTGCTGGCATTGCTTTGGTCACACGGGCAAAACTGCGTGTAAAATGTAAACAAAGAGCAAGCAACCGAGCAATATAAAGAGAGAGAAACAGTGTGAGAAATATCGGAATAAAAATAGAAGTAAACATTCACTGGAAAATGTAAAAATAAAAAGAGAGGGGGGAGTAAAGAAAAGGAACACCGTAGAGAAACAGAGAAGTCTTGTTATTTCATTTAAGAAAAATATCCTAGCACTTTTCGGATTTTCGGCTTCTCATTCTTGTCTAATCCTCCAAAGTGGGTACGAGTCACTGTTTCTCGAGGAAAAACGAACAAACGAATAAACAACGGCTTCTCACTTTCCCCAGGCCATGCGCACCGCTATAGTGCGAAGCTGCCCTATTTATTTATTTATTTATTTATTTATTTATTTATTTATTTATTTATTTATTTATATTTTACAGTGAAAGCTGTTATGAGATCACAACTCGGGTCACGCGCGGTGCCGTAGTTGTGCGCCGCCGCCGCCGGTGTCCGTAATCAATATCGTATGAAATAAAGAAAAGCTACTACCAACAACCCAGCGGGGCTAGTACCCTGGTCTGCTGCGTGCCAGCCCAGTATTCTGCCACTGAGCAACGCCGGTGCTTGGGACTTGTTCGCAAACTTACCTTAGGCGGGCTTGATGTCGGGAAAGGAATCGCGTTAATATGAGTAATAAAGTGTTTTAGAAGAGCAAAAGAACAACCAGGCGTCGCACAATGCGAATAGCGTAATGAGTGGTTCGTCCATTGTTCCAAACCATTACAAAAGCTTGTTCTTGATCACCTATTAACTGTGGCCCATACCCACATCAGACATAATTCCTCATCGTCGTCAGCCACTGCATTAACAATTGGCACACAATTGCTTGCAAGTGTTTAGCGGATACCGTGCTTCTTAGAATAACGATGAAGTATAGCATAACAAATGCTGGCCCCAAAAATTATTGTTGATAATGCCGTAGTGGGTACCCAGCAAGTATACTTGCAGCAGTTACACAATGAGTGTTTAGAAAAGGCTCTGGAAGGCCGCTTTTCTAGTTTTTGCTGTGACTGTGCTGCGCCTTCCGCGCAGGCCTGGCTTTTTTGTACAGTGTCAGAGCCAAATGAAGCTCGATGGAGCTATGAAATCTCGTTTGTTAGTTTTTTATTCTTGCTAGCTTACTCCCTCTGCAGTGCTGCGTGGAGAGATAAGCAAGCATCCACCGATTACCACGCGAAGTTATCTCCAGGCAATTCTTTCCGAGGGTGATCGGATATGCAACGTCCGCATGCTTGCGATGGCAAACAACGCCGCGAACGCTTATGTGGAAACGATCGTGCCGTTCATGCACGCAACACGTGATCAATTGTTGAACTGTGTATAGCTTTGTAAATGTCACTCGATAAAGGAACGATGACTTTCGAGGCCAGTCTCCCAAGGTCTTTTCATTAAAAGACCGACCGTAGTATTTGCAATTAACTCATTTACATTCTTATTTACATTATTCGGGTCTCTACATGTGTTCCTACCTGGGGCCTTTCCCTACCTGTCTCTACGCATGCGTCGAGTTTCTTTCTGATACGTGCCGTGCTAATACACGCTACAATTATTCGGGTGCTTACGCAGCCTGTCGTTATTGCAACGACCTGATTGCCCTGTATATTAGTTTGTTGGATGGAATAAATGCATCGTGTGCCGCATACCATTAACGTGTGAACGTTTCCATATAGGGCAATCATATCGTTGTATTAATGACAAGGTGCGGGAGCACTCGAAAAGTGTTAGAGGTAAAACAGGAGGGTGGCTTGGCCGTTCACTTCCGATATTTTGAATGAAAAACTGTGCTCGAAGAATGCATTATAATTACAAGAAGCAGAAATTAACTGACATGTTTGGTCGTGGAAACGCATAACATCTCGAGATTGAAAGATCGTGTGTGAGGCTTTTCGTCGTATTGCCAGCAACTTATATTGCTTTGCTTGAATGGTTACGCACGTGGGGAACTTGCACATGCGCATTTATGTACCTCGACTCCGTAAAAACTCACATTGCTCCAAAATAAATTGTTGAGAGTAGGACTCCCTTGTGTTTCATCGTATGTTATTGATTGATTTGTGGGGTTTAATGTCCCAAAACCACCATATGATTATGAGGGACGCCGTAGTGGAGGGCTTTGGAAATTTCGACTACCTGGGGTTCTTTAACGTGCACCGAAATCTGAGCACACGGGCCTACAACGTTTCCGCCTCCATCGGAAATGCAGCCGCCGCAGCCGGGATTCGAAACTGCGACCTGCGGGTCAGCAGCCGAGTACCTTAGCCACTAGACCACCGTGGCAGGGCTTCATCGTATGTTATTGTGTCCGTGTACGCGAAATTATATCCACCAAAAGTCGCGTCATTCTTTCGATGGTCTCAAAGGTACGGTCGTAAACCAGCCAAGGTCATTTGAGGTCGTGTGCATACGTATAGACAAGCGCTGCGGATGGAGCAAGTCGGTGCATTGTGATCTTGTGTTGCGGTGGCGCATCTCAGTTTGATGCCCGAAGGAAAGGGACAATAGCGAAGAAGGAAACCGCAGGGAACTTGATGAGCGCTCACCCTGGTGCCTGTAATTTCCTTCTTCACTATATAGTCTCTTTCCTTCGGGGTGAGACTGAGATGCGCTACATCAACACGAACATACACAGACTGTTACGGCTAGCGCCATTAAATAAATCTTCTTGGTGGGGTTGGCTTTGCACCCCATGGACTGAGTAAGGCGAGCGTCTTGAATGTTGTGTTTCACTCCCACGCATACAACACGGGAATGTATTTGAACCATACGAATGCGTTCTACTCGCTGTGCAAAACAAACGTAACAGGAGAACATTTTACATGGAGGTTGCGTTGAGTAATGGGTTAGCGCAATATCCTCCCCTTGCATTGCAAGATGTATAACCCGACACCGAGAGCTTTGTGCATACGAAAAATTTCAACTTAGCCAAAATTTGATGTTAGACACGTGTTTTGTCGCGGAATGCGTGTGCCGGGAGGAAGTGCGGAAAGATGACCAGCACTAAAAGAGAAAAAGACGCCATGCAGATGCCGCCCGAGAACTAGGTTCACGAGGGAAAGATGCAAGCTACGATAAAAACCTATACACTTATGTAGAAATACCATAGGAGATTCTGCGTTGTGTATGTGACTCCCTCTCTCTTCTGTAAAGTTCGTATTTTCAAGCTTCATAATGTCTTTTCCCAGTGTAGGGTAGCATACTAATGTTTTGTTTTCACTGCTCTTTTTGCGCTTGCAGAAACGTTGAATTAGTGAAGCTTGTCGAACTTTGGCGTGGGCCATTTTCAGGCGCTTTTCTGCTATTTCTTCTTCAACATTTGGCGGGAAAATCACGTTGACCTATTGTGGGCTCGCTATTTCAAGAACGACAGTCTGATCGTACACATTAACGCCGGCTTTTCATGTTCGCGTGCACCAGCTGCCCGGCCAACTGGGAAGCATAGTGCGTCTCGGCTCGCCTGGCAAATTATGCTTGCAAGCTGTTTGCCTGAAAACAAGTATGGTTATACTCAATATACTCGACGTTAGCTTTATAAAGCCTCTTTACGAAGCATTATTTCGATAGAAGCAGAATAAAAGAGCCTTAAAAATACTGGGCAATGTGCTGGTGTTTTTACTCCTATATTTTCGTTCTCTTTATCAACGTCTGTACAGAATTGAAAACATCGCGCTTCACTCATCGTTACAGCTGTGCTACAGAAAGCACTGTTTAAGTGGTCAAAGTGTCTCCGTTTTATATTTTGTTTCACATGCCGTCGTCTTACGCACTGCAATGTTTCCGAAGTGTGCGTATCCATCCGTCAAGCTTGTCGCAGTTGATTCCCACAAATTATGTCCCGGTGCATGTGTTAATGGCCGTGTATAGATGTTATTAGTCACTATGTCCTCTACCTGTGTGGCGTGCAACACGCTCGTTGTTTTTGCTCTCTTCGGCAGTCGGAAGCCGAGATTCCGCTGGTGCCGTCTCCGCCGTTGGTGCGCCAGTCGTCCGTCCAGCGGCAGACCAGCGCAGTCGACGACGATGCCTCGTCGCAGCGGTACCTGCTCTCACGGGGCGGAATCCGATTCTGGAAGAACTTCGCCTACGAGGCCGAGGTACGTCTGTCTGTCTCTGTGCCTGCCTGCAATGTACGGTGTGTCTTTGACTCTCTCGGTTGTGCTCGCCTTGAAACGGTTGGGAAGACAGGGCACAGTCGAAGTTTAGAGAAGATGATCTAATGATCACGCGGAAGGTCTTTTGTTGCGCGCAGGCAGCTGCTTGTGTATGCCGCCGTCCGCGTCACATGTTTTCTATGTTGACTTATTTCGTGATACTGTCAGTCCCACTGGGTATTTTTACAGGAGCGTGCCAGAATAGTATATAGGTGTTGTGGTACATGCATTTTCAGTAACTAGATAGTTTCAGAAGATAATGAGCTTATGCCTTAACGCTATGCAGGGCAAAAACTGCATTTAATGTATTGCAAAACAATAGAAAGAAAACCAAGCTCGTGATATATATAATTTACACCAGATGAAACTGATGAGAAAGAAAAAGATTATAAAAGAAAAACGGGCAGGCGACCCTGTACCAGTAAACAGAGGTGGGTAAATATGGGTTGTACAACGGACAAGGAGAGAGCGAAAGAGCAAATCAAAGGAATTGTGTATGTAGTCATTCTGCTATATTGCATCATTATGGAGGCATATATAGCCGTTTTAGAACGCATCATGCTTAACGTTGTATTGACGTATACCGTCTGTATGTGTATAGTATGGTCCTCTGTAGAAGGGGACACTTAAAGGGAACTCTTTCAAGTTGCCGGGCTCTCTAACTTCAAGTGAACGAGGAAACGGTATTTGTGCGTTGAACTAGTTTGTCGGAAAGAGCCAGAACCGTCAGCAGCCATATTCAAATTTAAGCCAGCATGCCTTTGAATGCTAGTGAAAGCTGAACACGCCTTGCGCACAAGTGTCACCTTTAACAGTGGACCCGTCTGTATATATTTTGTGCCACATATATATTCCATAACGTGGACGGGGGGATGGCCGTCGTGGTAGCTCATTTGGTAGAGCATCGGGTGCGTTATTCGAAGATATCAGCTTCATGCAGTCCTTGCCCGCGGCAATGTATCTTTTCGTCCACTTTTCTTTCTTTCTACACATTTTCATTACGTTTACGTCCCCTATACTTTCCGTGTCATAATGGTCTGTTAGTTTTTAATAACATTGTGTCTAACAAAGAAATATTAAGGTGGATCCCACGCATTGTGGGAATCGATGTAATGGGAAGCAGCCAGCTACTGCTTATCATGCTGTATGTAACATGCATCTCATGATTTACATGTTAGGACGTGTCATTTATGTTCGTTATACTGTCACGTTGTGCAATATTAATTTTGGTGGGTATCAAGCCAGCGAAACGGCCGTGAGAGTGCCATAAGCGTGGTGCACACAAGTCATGTTGCACAGGACATGTCGTGGTTTCAATATCTCCATAGTCCTCATTTACCTGTGTTGCGGCCCTTGTGTTCGTTGCACTGCTCAACCTCGCCATTCACGTAAAACGATTTGCCAGCATCGCTACTCTAAAATAGCGCACCCTGGCTCCCAGTCATCGCCGGCCCGATCTGTGTGGAAAGCGCCAGTGCTCTAAAGCGAACCTGTCCACCATATAGTTGGTAGATATTTTTCGTGGTGACGTCGTCCTCAACGCTAAAGTCGGTTGAAGCCGAAGATATTGCAACATGGCAGAAGTGAATACAACCTTAAGGACTGCACTTTAGTAATCGTAATAAAAACACAATAGTGTATATGGTTCAGAATACCACGCTTCCCTCCGCCCCTCCTCTCTGAGGCACAGGGCGGCGCATATAGTTAGACGGAGAATGCATGTATACATGCACTATAAACGTAAGGAAGTTTGATGATGGCATCCCACCGGTGCCACCAGTTGTTAAGGGTAGGAGGTCGATGGTAGGTTCGACGGGTTTTTTATAGGGTAGCTGGCTCCCCGCCGTCGTCCACATAGCCGATCTTCGCCAGTGAGGAGACGAGTTCGTAGAGAGATAGATCAAAGGTTTATTTACATAAAATTTGAAAGATAGAAACTGTACAGAAATTCAGAAGATCCCGTATTATGTGCAACAGAGATTCAGTTCATGATTCAGCTTATGATTCAGCTTATTTACAAAATTTCATCGGCTTCTGTAGCCCGCCGTCTCCTTACACGGAGGTCCGAAGAAGGCGGGGACCACTCTTGCCACAAATCAGATGACGCAGTCTCAGTGGTCCACCGGAAAGGGTGCAGATATTGAACTACTCTGCTGGGCGAAAAAGTCCAATGTTATCACGAGCGCACCACACAAAGACGCACCCGGCCCACGCCTTGAAGGCACCGCAGGGCGAGGAGGTAGAGTCTGAAGAGGGAAAGTTGTGCTCCTCCGGGGAGATGGTCGCTGACCCGAACGTCAGCAGCGGTCCATGGCTGCTTTCAGCTACAGGCTTCCAGAACTCTCTCGAACATGGCAGTCCATATGGTCGATCCCTGAGAACGGCTTCTTCGACGTCTCCCCACGCTCCCGGACTGACGGTGCTTTGCGATGGCCTCGCGTAGATGACAATAGCCGAGTCGAGAGGTTGACTTAATGAGAACAGCCACAGTGGCGCCGTCCCACTGTTGTTTAAATCCAACCAACAAAAAGGTTGCCTCGCGAAGCTTTTGTTGTGGCCCGACCAATTCCTGCAACATCTACAGGACAGCGTCTTGCAGACTGGGCGCCGATGGGGTTGAAAGCATCCCTAGCAGACCGGCTTACGCACAATGGCGTCTGCCCAGACGAATTGCCGGACCCAGCGTAACAGCATGCACCCTTGTACAACCCCCGCACATGACCCTCAGCACTGCAGTAGTGGTCGTGTTCAAAAATTTCGCTTGGCACCCACTTTCGCAAGGCCTCAATTCCAAGTGTGGCAGCTTGGGCTAGTTGGTATGGCATGATGATAGTTATCGCGCGAGTACAAAACGACGACACAGAGACGTGCCTTTCGTGTCCTTCTTGTCTCTGTGTCGTCGTTTTGTTATCGCGCTCAATTCCAAGTCAGTACTTTTAATGCAACCGCAATTATATGGGTGTTCGGGGCGAACTTTCACCGTCGCCGCCACGCTTTGTGTAACGTCTGATTCGGTAACATCGCCGGGTCTGTAATATGTTCTATGTAGGAGTAAAGTGGGCGAGGGCTGCCATTGGTAGCGGCTCAAGCAAAGACGAAACGTGCCGATGCTCTCCCTGTTGCGCGAAAACGCGTGCAGTAGGCTTGTATAGGGGGAAGCGTTGCTTCGATCCGAACTTTGATCAAACGGGCCTGGTATATCGACGGAGGTTAGTAGACGTGTTACGCTTCACTGCTTTGCGTTAGAGTAGTGCACAGCACGAAGCTGGGTTCGCCCGCAGGAGCGGCCCACGTTCTCTTAGGCGAGCGTTTTGTAGAGTCACAACAGATCGGATCTTGAGGAGCGAGCTGCTAATCATTTCGCGAAACCTTAGAACTTATTGCTATCACATTAATTACTAGTTTATTGTGGTGAAATGGCGGCTTTTTTTTTCGTTTTCATTTCGATAGCAATTAAATGGACAGTCTTGGCTTGTTTTTGCCGTCACCGCTGCCGCCGGCGCCATTCCTGTATATGTATATGTATGTATTGTGATGACTAAAAGTGGCATCGTGGCTCTAGCGCGCGGAGGGGTAGGGGAAAAAATGGCCGCGTATCTGCATGTTACACCGCAAGTGTCGTCGAAAGACGATAGTCTCGCGTCTGGAGAGAGTGAACAAAACGTTTATTTGATGTTCTGCGCAAAAAAATCGGTGAATGGTATTCTGGAAATGCTGTGTTAGAGTGCCTCGAGCGTGCAGCGGAGGCAAACGGGGGCATCAAGTCACGTCACACGTGAGACATGAGCGCCATCTGGCAGTTATCCTGGAAAACGGGGAGGGCCCCGTGCGCGCCCGTCTCTGAGGTGATAAGGTATAGAACGCAAGGCGACGGGTAGGTGCAACCACCGTGTCGTCTTAGCAAAGCGTTGGAAACACTTGCCTTTTTATGCAAGCGTTGCATGGCCAGCGCAGTGTTATAAAGGGATCCTTAGAATTACTCATGTATGCATTTTCTAGTAAAAAATACACATACATAATATTGACGTGTTGTTATGGTGCCTCAGTTATGCGCAACAATTGCTTCTTAATTGACAGGCGCTGAACCTTGAGTAATATTGGGGGGGGGGGGCGCTGCGGAGGGGGTCGGCCGTTTGGAGTATCTTTTGGTCACTTCGGTGGCGTTCAGGGTACCGTTAAGGGTGGACGAACAAACAAAGGTACAGACAGACAGACGGACGGACGGACGGACGGACGGACGGACGGACGCACGGACGAACGGACGGACGGACGGACGGACGGACGGACGGACGGACAGACAGACAGACAGACAGACAGACAGACAGACAGACAGACAGACAGACAGACAGACAGACAGACAGACAGACAGACAGACAGACAGGCGGGCGGGCGGGCGGGCGGGTGGGCGGTTTCCACGAAAGTCTTAAAAGTGAGGCAAAGAAGGAAAAAGACGCTCAGAGTAGAACAGCCGGCCCGCAACAAGGGTGCCAGGCACTGCGCCATGCTCCCGACTGGGTTGCAGAAATTAGGTGCCTTTTCTCATCTTCTAACCACTACCACCACCAACAACGGTGCTGTGTCTAGTTTATTCCTCTACAGTGTATATACACAGGGAAGGATGCGCCAGCCTCCTCATTCTGTGGAGAGAACATTGCCTTTGCGGCCGGGGTCGTATGCGCGCGCGCTTATCTCGAGAGCGAACAAGGGGGGGAGGGCGCGCGCACACACACACACACACACACACACACACACACACACACACACACACACACACACACACACACACACACACACACACACACACACACACACACACACACACAACACACACACACAAACACACAAACACACACACACACACACAAACACACAAACACACAAACACACACACACGCACAAACACACAAACACACACACACACACACACACACACACAAACACACACACACACACAAAACGGTGCCAAAAGTCTACCTGGAGCAGCCGTGTTCTCTTACACCAGCGTTTTGTCGAGTTACGTGAGATCTAAATAAGTTGACTGCCAGCCACACTTCGTATATTAACGTTGTTGGTGTGACCATCTACTGTGGCCGCGCCGCCGGAAACTCGGTTACTTATTAGGCGCATGTTTACTACAACCAATATTGCTCCTAAATGTGCTAATATTGCTTCGTAAAACATTTTAATTTGTTGCTGTCACATTTATTGTTTCATCCTTTTGGTGAAACTGACTTTTTTAAGCTGCAGAACTGACTGAAGTTTTGTACAATTTGAGGGCAGATTTTTTTTTATCGTCCTTCCTCATCTTTTCTGCCCCTACTGCAATCATTCGCTGCGGAATCGCCAATAAGGTGGTCATCGAAGCAAACATTTGCCGTTTTTTTTTTCTAATTTACCTCTTTTGAACTCGCATGCCTCCTCGGTAAAATGTATAATAATACGCGGGACATTGCTGCCAGCATGATAAGGTTTTTGCGTAGAAGAGTGTTAGAGAGCGCAGCGCAATACTCTGTCACGGTGGTACAGTCATGACTAACACATGGTTCTTGGCCTCTGATAGTTACTGCTTCAACTTGAAAACTATTACTGTGGTTCTTTGAAACAACCTCGTCAACTGGCGCTTCTGTGGTCTATGTTTTCGTTTATAAATTAGCAACCCTGCAAGCTTTCTTGTATGAAGGACAGAAAACGAAGCTGTGAATCGGACAAGCACTCCTTCGGGCTAGTTTGTACATTTTGAGAAGGACTGGGGAATTTCGTGCTGCATAGGCGATACAAAAAAAAAAGAAAGAGAAAACACTCACGGAAGGCACAAAACAACACAATATAAATTAGTGCCTACCCCGCTTATGTCCTGTTCGTGTGGCATTGTCTGTTGATGTTTTTTTTTGCTGCCTTCTGTTAGTCTTTTTTTTTTCAGTACTGCCTGTGCAGCACAAGGTTCTCCAACCTTTGTTTAATCAGCGTCCACACAGCACTACACACCCGCGTTGCGTTTCGAGTACTCAGAGCTCTCACTTAGTGGTTGCGACAACAGCCCTTGCCCAAGTGGAAAACGATGGGCGGTTCTTCGTAGCAACGCCGGCACAACCTCACCGTGTGGAAGCTTTTCTCAACGGATGGCGGTGGCAGGGGTTAAACATTTCCAGCACAAGGTCGTTTTGAGGACGAGATCGACGCTTAGGCTAAAAGTGCCGCCAGTAATGACTTAGGCTGTTTCGTTTGTCCTCTCTTGGAGTTGTCCGTTTCGGCTGGCTGTACTATTACACGGGCCTCGGTTCTTTTCTGGAACAGGTGAGCTGTGCCGCATGCAGCAACCAGGACGGGGCTGTTTTCAGAGCCTCGCGCCCGTCCGCCTCAATCGCCCCGTGCGATAAGTTCGCCCCATATACTCGGCGGCTGACACGAACAGCGGGTGGTATAAAAAGAACAGGTATAAAGATATCACACACGGTCGACACGTGTCTCGCGCGCGAGACGTCGGTCGAATGAGGTGTCGGGTGTTCCGCTGTCAGTTCCACCAGCCGGCCTCGAAACGGCTACCCGGATGACGTCAGAAAAAAAGAATGGTGAGGGGGAAAAAAACCGGCAAATCCCACGAATTGTGGGAACATAGGTAACGCGAAGCAGCCGAACAAGGAGTAAATCATGCGGCACATATTATGCGGGTCATGACTTACTTGTTAGCATAGCGTCGTACAGTCACCTCACGCAATACCAATTGTGGTGTATATCAAGTTAACGTAACGGCCGTGAGCGCTCCGGGGAGCGTGATACGTAATTCCTGTCGTGAAAGACATGAATGTCATGATTTCATGCCACCACCTGTTACCTATGTTCGTCATACAGTCACACCACGCAATACCAAATTTAGTGTATATCAAAATATAGCGAACAAGCCGCAAGCGCACCATGAGTTTGGTATGTAAACTATGTTGTACATGACATGGATGTTATGATTTTCATTTTATCACTTGCTGTATGCTGTTACGTTGCGCAATACGAAGTTTTGTGTTTGTCATGTTATTGAAGTGGCCGCAAGCGTCATCTCATGATTGTCATTCATGATATGACCAATCTCATGTTCGTTATAGTGTCGCGAGACCAAGGTTTCGCGGAGAAACTTGTTCCTTTACGGCTTACAAATGGAGCAGTCAAGGTCGCCCCCGTTCGGGATTAGAAGGGGAAAGTTTACTCGGAAAAGCGTCTAGCAAGAGGCAGGTCCGGCGCCACCGTCTGAGTTTAAGCCATTGTGGGCAGGCACGCGTGTCATTGAGAATGACATGGGGACGCGACCACTTAGCCTGACCGAGACATAGTGGCGGCAGGTAAACGACCATATTCTCCCGCGCTGTTGTTAGGATGTCGGGGCGCCTCACTGTCGCATGTACACCTGGTAAGCGCACAAAGCCCAATGGTGTACCCATCGCTTTTAAGGACGCTTCCAGGAAGCAACAGTTAATGAAAGATCTGACGGGGCCCGAGCGTGGGAACGGCCGCCGACGGTAGTCGGCCGAAGGAGGCAGCACGAGTAAGGTTGGGCAGCACGGCCTGGCGTGTGAGAGAGTGTCACGTGCGGAGGACCTTTCCCTTTGCGTGTTTCATTTGGTAAGGAGGTTTTTACAAATGTAGTGCCTTTTATGAAAGTGTTTCTGTGATTGGTTGTGATTCTGCGAGTCCCAACATGTGATTGGTTTTTGTGAAGACTCTTTGTTCGACCAAGGGTTGAAAAGAGGATGTTTGAACTTGAAAACCGAGCGGAGTCGGGGTAAACAGCGGATCTCACCACGGGAGACCAGGCGATGCAGGCCGAGGAGTATGTCACCATTTTCTATGTTTTGTCTTTATTACCCAGTGCATTTTGTAAATTGAAGTTGCGTTAGCTAAATAAACCCCCAATGAGTGCTCCCCGAAATCATCGTGTTGACTTCTCATCGATTGCCTCCGCGGAGTTTCACCCACACTTATTCGTCTCCCTCGTCGTCTGATGCGCCTAACTTTGAACAACCCCGACGTTTCGCTACAAAGTGGTGGAGGTTGCTCGGTAACGATAGTCCCGCTCCGAAATTATGCCCCGAGTCAACAACAAATATCAGGAACCTACCTCTGACTGCTCTGCTATGACGGAACCCCCTACCTTCTTCTCTGCTATGTCTACCCCCCAAGCTAAACCATTCATCGGACCACCAGTCTTTAGAGGCGCGCCGGAGGAATCTATTTCCGAGTGGCTACTTTGCTACGAACATGTAGCGTCGCTTAATAATTGGGACCAAGCCACGAAGGTGAAATTTCTATATCTGGCTTTAGACGGAGATGCGAAAAAGTGGCACAATACTCAAATTCTAACCGGTGCCCCTAATACATGGGAAGAATGGGCGACGCTACTAAAAACGTCCTTTACGAGTCGCCACTCAGTCGAGATCGCCTATTTGCGGCTACAAACCCGCACTCATTTGCCGTCCGAAACCTCCGAGCAGTACTACTATGACGTCGTACAGCTGTGTGCAAGAGTGAACCCGTCTATGACGGAAGATGATCGGTTGCGGCACCTTATACGCGGTTTACGTCCGGATGTTCTCGAGAAAATGATAATCGCAAACCCGGAGAGCTGCACTGCATTCCTCCAAACTTTGCAACGCATAAATCTGGCAGCTTTGATGCGCCGTGTGTCGGGGCTACAACCGATTGGCATCCAGTATTCCACCGGATCGCGGTCGTGGATGCAAAACATCGCGCATCCCGTAGGGTTCGCACCCGCCGCAGCGACAGGGCACCCTCCTCCTACGTGTGTCGCCACTTGCGCCGCGGCCGAATTGCGTTGCCCGCGGGAGGCTGCCGACCGCGAGAGAGACCTGAAAACGATTGCGGACTCGGTTGCCTTGCTGTCTGACCGGCTAAAAGGCATCGAAGACGAGGTGCGTCGCCCCCCAATGCCTTGGCCTCAGAGAACTTCCCGTGCCAACGACGGGCGTCCCCGATGCCAGATTTGCCGCCGCATAGGTCACATAGCACAACAGTGCTGGCAGCGGTTCCGAGATGGCAGGAACGATCAGGCGGAGCTCCAAGGCAATCAGAATGTGCAGCCTAATCCTTCGGGAAACGAGATCGGCCGGGCCTAGGGGGCCAGCCCGGCCGCCCCATCGGCACATTGTCGGAAAGTCAGCTTCTCACAGTCCCCACACGAGCCAACGGTACAGAAACAAAACTTGTAATTGACACCGGCTCGTCCGTAAATGTCATCTCAGAAGAATTAGCTAACAAAATATGTGCTTCATTCAAATCGAGAAAAGACATATTCACCCGAGGAATTGGCGGAGGCTTGCTCACCCCCAATGGTGAAGCTGAAATAAAACTTGAATTTGGCACCACCAAAGTTCACGAGACGTTTTTAGTGGTCAAGGATTGCCCGTACGAGCTACTCGGTGGTCTTCCTTTTTGTCGAGCAGCCCGGCTTCTCATTGACTTCTCCAAAAAAGAGCTGCAACTAAACGGTGAAATTTTGCGGCTACGTATACTCAAGTGCCCCCGAACATAATGATGTACTTACAGTGCGGTGCCACGAGCAAATTCGCATTGAACCTCGCACAGAAGTCGCTATTGAAGTAAAGGTCGCAAGGGACGGAATTCACCTCGTCGAACCGAACAGCACGCTCAGAAACGGACTTCAGGTTGCACGCACAATAACGAGGATCGTGCATGGGAGAGGCCTCATTCGCATAGCTAATCCTACCATGTCGCCAGTAAACCTGCTCAGCGGAACAAAGCTTGGATGGGCTTCATCTATTCATGACGCACAGCTGGCAATCACGGCCCCCGAGAACGATCAAGTGCCTCAAGAGTTTGACATAGAGACTGGGGATCACCTACAGCCATCTGAGCGGGATGAACTGCTGTCGCTCATTGAGAAATACCGCCATCTATTTACGAGCAGTGACAACCTTATCCGGCAGACTCATGTCGCTGAACATGTGATAGACACAGGTGATTCTCGACCAATTAATGAGCACCCATATCGTCATTCCCCTTTTGAAAGACAACAGATTGAGCAACAAGTCGAAGAAATGCTGCGCGATGGGATAATTAGAGAGTCTCACAGTCCTTGGTCATCACCTGTCGTCCTCGTGAAGAAGCCAAATGGGACTTGGCGTTTCTGCGTCGATTTCCGCAGAGTCAATGAGGTCACTAAAAAAGATGTGCACCCACTGCCACGAATTGATGACATTCTCGACGTGCTACAGGGGTCAAAATACTTCACCACACTTGATCTAACATCAGGCTACTGGCAAGTGGGCATCAAGGAGGAAGATAAGCAAAAGACCGCATTTGCCTGTGGACCCGGCCTGTACGAATTCAATGTTGTCCCTTTCGGCCTGTGCAACGCCCCTGCCACATTCCAGAGAATGATTAACAAAGTCCTCAGTGGTCTTCTCTGGAGAGTTTGTTTGGCCTACTTGGACGACATCGTTATTTTCTCGAAGACTATGGCAACTCATTTGCAAGATTTGGAAACTGTGTTTTCGGCTTTGGACGTGGCAAACTTACGACTGAAGTCCGAGAAATGCAGCTTCGCCCGCCAGGAGATCAAATATCTTGGACACATTCTCACAGGTGAAAGCATCCGGCCGGACCCAGACAAAGTAGCAGCTATCGAAAAATTCCCAAAGCCATGAAACAAGAAAGGTGTACAGAGCTTTCTCGGAATCTGTAATACTATCGGCGATTCATCAAAGATTTCTCTCGCATTTCTCGACCTCTGACCAACTTAACCAAAAAGGATGTTCCTTTCGTCTGGGATGCGGCATGCGAAGTGGCCATGCAAACCCTCAAAGAGAAGTTGGTCACAGCCCCAATTCTGCGTCAGTTTGAGCCGGGAAAGCCGATAGAGGTGCACACTGATGCCTGTGATTACGGCATTGGCGCCGTGCTTGTACAGAAAATTGGAACCCAAGAGAGAGTCGTCGCCTATGCCAGCCGCCACCTTAACAAGGCTGATATGAACTACAGTGCCACTGAGAAAGAATGCCTCGCCGTTGTGTACGCCTGCGGACAGTTTCGGCCATACGTCTTTGGTTCTAAGTTCACGGTCGTGACTGACCAAGCCAGCCTGGCTTGGCTAATGAAAGTAAGGAATCCGAACGGTCGTCTTATGCGATGGTCCCTGTTGCTTCAGGAATTCGACATAACGTTGCGACACCGCCCTGGCCTCAAGAATGGAAATGCCGACACGCTTTCCCGCCTTCCTCACGATCCCGCGCCTGTAAGCGAAGAAAACCCCTTACCGTTGCTGGTTCTGGATCAGGTGGATGTTGGAAAAAAGCACAGGGCAGACCCATGGATGAAAGAAATTATGCAGCACCTCGAGCACCCGGATGCGCCCGTTGTCAAGAAAACTAAAAGAACGGCACGGAGCTTTCGGTTGATCGACGGTGTACTGTATCGAAGGGCGAAAGGGTTTCAGGAGGATCGTGCTGCGCTCGTTGTCCCCAAGTGCTTGAGATCTGAGATTTTAAGGTACTGCCATGACGCCACCACGGCAGGCCACTTAGGTGTCAAGCGCACATGGGAGAAAGTTCGTTGCTGATATTTCTGGCCGAAGATGTTCTCGTACGTAAGCAAGTACGTTCTCTCCTGCCCCGACTGCCAGACACGAAAGCAACCACCGGGGAGGCCGGTCGGTTTCCTCCAACCGATCCCACCTGCAGGTCGACCTTTTCGGCAGGTGGGCATGGACTTCATTGGGCCTTTCACTAAATCCAAAGCAGGGAACCGCTACATCGTCGTGATTACCGACTACCATACGAAATGGGTCGAGGCTATCGCGTGTCCAGTGGCCACTGCCACAGAAGCAGCCAGAGCTTTCGTCGAACAAATCGTCCTACGTCATGGTGCCCCGGAGAAAGTAATAAGCGATCGTGGGCAGCACTTTGTCGCCAACTTGACCGAAGAAGTATTCCGGCTCGTGGGTAGCGAGCATGCCACCACAACAGCATACCACCCACAGGCCAACGGCTTGTGCGAGCGTTTTAACCGCACGTTGGCTGACATGCTCAGCATGTACGTTTCCTCACACCACCGCGACTGGGATGAATTCCTACCGTACGTTCTTTTTGCATACAATTCTTCCACCCACGAGACGACTGGATTCACTCCCTTCTTTCTTCTTCACGGACATGAACCGACACTACCGGTGGATGTAGGGTCGGGCGCGCAACGCGGATTCGACTACACCCTGGATGCAATGAAAGTGGCCCGCAGGCTGCGGCAGGCTCGAAAAATAGTAAATGAACGGGAGAAGCGTCAGCAGGAGAAGAACAAGCGCAGCTATGATGCTAGGCGACGAAGTGTTGTTTATCATCAGGGCGACTTGGTGTACTTGTGGACTCCCTCCCGGGCGAAAGGGAAGACGACGAAGCTTCTTCACAAATATCACGGACCTTTCCGTCTTGTGCGCCAGGTAGCCGAGAACAACTGGGAGGTGGTAGATCAAACTGGGAAAAAACGTGACGTTGTGAATGTGGCGCGTTTAAAGCCCTGCCACGTTCGATTGGGCTCCGATGCCGACGACGCGGACGATGAGTCTGATGATAATCATGAGGTGCGCGATCTCGGTGGTGATGTGCGCGAGGGAAGTGCCAGGAGAGATGACCACGGATTGCATCAAAGTGTTGTGCGCGAGTGCGGCTCCAATGGGGATGTGCGCGAGTGCGGTTCGCGAGTGGGTCAGGAACTCCGTTTGCAACATTGTGTGCGCGGGACACAGACCAGTGTTCCAGTACAGCAGTGCGGAAGCTACGACACGGACACTGAACTTTACTCGGACTGGAAGACATTTTCAAGTAATAACAACGCACAACAGAATGTCAGTGCTTACGAAACGGACACTGAATTGTATTGCAGTACCGACGAGTGAACCTATATATTTCTGTGCCCAATGATTTTGTTTTGTTTTTTCATCTGTTGTTTTTATGTAATTTTTTTAAAGCCTCTCACCTTTTATACACATGCATAAGTGTCCTTAAATAAGCATCTCACACACTTGTTGAATGCAAAACCTTTTTGTATAACTAGTCTATTTCTTGTCGTGTT